>NC_079449.1:35897953-36012953 GCF_903798145.1 Danio aesculapii
TAACATAGTTCTGACGAGGCTGTGGTGATAAAGTAAAGCTTAAGTGAATTAGTAAGTAAGTTTTAGTAGTAAGTTTGTAAGTTAGTAAGTTTGGCATAAATCATTGATTTTCTCAGGTTTTTTATATATGTCATCCTAATACTTTTTTTTTCCACACGTTTCAAACATAATAGTTTAATAACTAATTTCTAATAACTGATTTATCTTTGCCATGATGACAGTACATAATATTTCACTAGATATTTTTCATATACTAGATACTTTGTGATACTGGTATTCAGCTTTAAGTGACATTTAAAGCTTAACTAGGTTAATTAGGCAAGTTTGGGTAATTATGCAAGTCATTGTATAACAATGGTTTGTTCTGTATACAATCAAAAATAAATACAGCTTAAGGGGGCTAATAATATTGACCTTAAAATATTTTTTAAAAATTAAAACCTGCTTTTATTCTAGCCAAAATAAAACAAGAAAAACAAATACAAAGATAAAATATGAAATACTGTGAAAAAAATCTTGCTCTGTTAAACAATTTAGGAAATATTTGAAAAAGAATAAAAAATTCACTAAACAGCTAATAATTTTGAATTAAACTATACATTGTACCATTTAGAATAAAATAAAAAACTATTTAAATGAGTGATTTAAGTAATTACTCCAATCAAAATACATTAGGAAGTACAAAGAAACAACCATCCAACTATTGACTTCTATAAATCATACAGCAACAAATAAAATGGGGCCCAGGATGAAAATCTCTTGAACACTTTATCTATTTTCTGCAGCTGAAGCCAGCAGAGCGTGGGGATTCCGTCTTTTTCTCTTGCCACGCCATCAACTCATACGGCGAGGGTCGAGGGCTCATCCAGCTGACAGTGCAAGGCAAGACAATCAGCCATGAACAACACGCTCACATCTTACATGATACTCTTTATCTAGAGACATAAAATCAATAATTTACCTCCTGGCCCCAAGCCACCGCTTACTCTTCAGCTTCTCTGCCTTTTTCTCAGTCTCAATCCTCCTCTGTCTGTTTGAAGTCTATTTCCTTTTGTTTGTTCACAGAACCCCCTGACCCTCCAGAGCTTGAGGTTCGAGAAGTCAAAGATCGTAGTATGAACCTGAGGTGGACACAGCGGTTTGACGGCAACAGCATAATCACCAGCTATGACATAGAGTACAAGAACAAATCCGGTGCGCCATTGCCTTGTTTCCATTTCAAGCTTGGATGAATTACATTGTGAGAGTGCATTAAATATGTATTTGTATGTCAGGAGAATATGTAGCGAATAAGCTCACACTACAAGAAGATGAATGGGAAGTGAACAGATTTCTGTGGTGTTGCGACTCTGGCGTATTGCATTATTTTGCTGTTTGTACATCTACATTTGTCCTAGTTTCCCGTGCATTGCTTGCATTTCATTTCCGTATTATTTGACCTGTAAACAGCCCTCTTTGCATGCTAGCAAACAATGTTCCAGAACAGTCTGGATAGAGTTGTAGTAATGTATCGGTGTTATTTTGTCCTTGTCGTAGACCCGTGGGAGCTGAAACATGCCACCCGTAAGATCTCACCCACCAACAACCAAGCCAACATAGTAGAGCTCCACCCAGCGTCAGTCTACAGCATCCGCATGTACTCCTACAACAAGATCGGACGCAGTCAAGCCAGCAAAGAGCTGACCATCAGTACAGAAGAAGCACGTATGTCTAATATCCTGGTTCATACTCTACAAACCCATGCTTGTAAATAACTATCCTTTCTCACCAAAATATATGGATCTGGCACCGTTTAATTCTGGAGAACATAAAACAAGAAGATTTGTGTGAGTCTTTTCCAAAACATTCACAATACAACCCTGAATCTGTTCTTGAGTTGTTGTTGACTTGTCAGCCAAGTCACAGTGGAAGAGAGTCCTTAAGCTATAATATGAATTAAAATGGGACAGCCCTGGCCTAACGGTTAGAGAGTTGGACTTGTGATCCAAAAGTTGCAGGTTTGACTCTCGTCACCAGCAGGTTTGTAGGTGAGAGTGAATAACCAGTACTCTTATCCATCCTCATTACCATGGCTGAGAACCCAGCTCCCAGGGAAGTGTGTTCATGGGCGCGAGTTGCTTTGAATAAAAGCATCTGCTAAATCAATAAATGTAAATCGTAAACTTGCAGTCATCTTTCGACTTAGTTGCATGGTGCAACACTGCATAGACTGTTAAGTAAAAATCTGATGTGCAGCTAACCCAGTGTGTGCTCAGCAAAAGTGTGAATTTGGCTGCAAAAACAGCACTACAAGCAGTCTTCTGAAAAAACTTCTGAAAATTACAAATGGGACACCCTGCAGTAAAGGTCTCCATCACTACTCCTGGAGAGCTACTTTAATGAGATTTCAGCCTTTTCTCTAATCAAACTGTGGCTGCGTCTGAACTCGTCCAAAAATACATTTGAGTTTACTACATGACTGTTAGTACATCTAATATAGTATGAATGAAAGTATTATGAATGGAACTCAAACATACAACATCTGCCATTTGTCATCACCACATGACCTGCCCGCATCAGTTGTGTCGCTTCACTCCCATTGATGAATTCTTTTGTGCAGCATCATGGGATAGGATAGCATCTATCGGATGTGCACTTCAGAATCTTGCCGGAAGTTGTAGGTCATCCGGGTACTTCGAGCATACTGTTTCCATAAATTCTGACATACTACTCCCATTTTTAATGTACTATACAGTATGGAAATATGCGATTGTAGCACTGGTGTTGAGGGTTACTTGATTATTACACGCAGATTGGACGGGCCGGCAGCTAGCTCTTTGCAACTCTCACATGGTAACCACTGAAGCTAAGCAGGGCTGCACCCGGTCAGAACCTGGATGGGAGACCATATGAGAAAGCTTCGTTGCTGCCAGAAGTGGTGTTAGTAAGACCAGCAACGGGTGCTCAACCTACGGTCTGTGTGGGTCCTAAATATCCAGTATATTGATGGGGACTCTATACTGCTCAGTGAGCACAGTCTTTCGGATGAGATGTTAAACTGAGGTCCTGACTCTTGAAATTTGCCCACTTGCCTTTTGTGTCCATCATGGCCTCCTAACCATCCCCATATCATAATTGGCTTCATCTCCTCTCTGGTGTGTGGTGTGCAGTCTGGTGCAATATGGCTGCCGTAGCATCATCCAGTTGAATGCTGCACACTGGGGGTGGATGAGGAGATTTGAGTCATTTGAGTGTCCAGAAAAGCGCTATATAAATCAGCTAATCACGCAGTCATGCAGATATAAATCTGAGATATGGCAGTATATGCAAATCAGTTCATATTTAGATTTCAAAGATATAAAAATATAGTTATAAAAAGTTATGCGCACCCCTGATAAGAAGTCTATATATTAAGTGTACCTTTGGGACAGAGACTCCAGCAGCACTCCATATAATGCAGATGTGCTTCAAGTCCTGGTTCAGAACTTTTCTTGATCTGGCACTTGTCTCTCTTCCACTTTGCTTCCATACAATTATCTTATCTGTCCTCTGTCTATTTAATTGCCTGAAAACTAAGATTTGTTGAAAAAAATGAATGTCAAAGATTTGGAATGATCAATCTTTCATTCCTTTAATATTCTTGTGACATGTTTCTTTTCTCACAGCTCCTGATGGCCCACCCATGGAAGTGATTTTACAGCCAATGACTTCTCAAAGTATCCGCGTCACCTGGAAGGTATGCCTGCAACTCCTAAACTTGCACTTCTTTGAACTTTAGAGTTTGACTTACTTGGATCTCTTTTTCTTTTCACTCCACTCAGGCACCTAAGAAAGAGCTCCAGAATGGAGTGATTCGAGGCTATCAAATTGGTTATAGGGAGAACGGACCAGGCAGTAATGGACAGTACAGTATAGTGGAGATGAAAGCCACGGGTGACAGTGAGGTGTACACTCTGGATAACTTGAAAAAGTTCGCTCAGTATGGTGTAGTGGTCCAGGCCTTCAACCGAGCTGGAACTGGACCTTCCAGCTCTGAGATCAATGCCACAACACTTGAAGACGGTAATGAAACATATAATTGTATACCTGCTAATCTACCTATCTACCCATCTATCTTGCTCTGTGGATTTCTTTTGTATAACTGCACATAAGCATTGTGTCCGGGGCAACTATGGACCATGGCCTTAATCTGCATGTGTGTCACTGTCACTGAGGCGACAGTGATATTGATGCTGTTAAGGATAATAGTAATAACAACAAGCATAGGAAAAATAATTATAATTAGCCTGTCTGCCAAGCCCCCTCTCCCTGATCCTCTGCTTTTCCTCCCAGTCTAATTATCTGCAGCTGAGCGCATTGTCTCCCCCTCTCTCTTTTCATCTTTCCTCCAGATCCCTCTCTCCGGCTTTCAACTCCCCTCCTCTCTGCTCCCACTCCTCTCTCAGTCGCTCTCAAAACACCTTTCATTTATTTCTTCCTCCATCTCCCAACTTCCCCTTCCACCCCTCCACCCACTTCTTCTCCATTCTTATTTTTGGAAAGCTCCTGGGTTCTTTTTTTGTGCCACTATTGAGTTCTTCCATCATTTTTTTCCCTGTTGACTGTTATTTTTTACCTCACGGTGGTTCTCTTGTCAAGTTTTGTTTTTCTAAATTTTGTCAACCTTAAAGCTCAGTGAAGATGTTCTACCAGGTTGAAACCTTGTGTGGTATTGCAGCCAACTGACACTCCACACCAGAATCAACCAGCAAATGATCAAAAAGCTTGGCCAACTAGAAATAACTATAGAATTTCACTTTCTTCATTTTCCTGTCACGAGAAGAATCAAATGTATTCCAAAAGTGAAAATTGTCCAATGTCTGATGGTCAAAGTCAGTTTTGTTGGACACCCTTTATAACCATTTGTGGATGTTGACCAGTGGAGAATGTTGGGAAGAGAGATCATTTTGCTTGGCTGACTGGCACAGACTTCTTATAAACACAGTCCTAGCTTACCTGGTTTCCCTTAATAATTGACAAATTAAGACTACTGGAAAAGTGTTATAGAATAATTTCCTCTCACACTGGTACAAAATGTACAAAATAGATGGTCAACACAGTCAGCTTATATTATCTATAATCTTATGATGTCATTTTAGTATGTCCTAGCTAAAGATAGATGATTTGGTTCACTTCACAAGGGCCCTTTTAAAATGATTCATTAGTAAGATCTGAATGAAATGGATGATTTGTGTATGAGTCAGACATGACTACTTCGGTCATGCTTGTGCCAAGAAGATATAGAGAGGATGTCAAGAATTTCAGTCTATAATGTGTTAAATTATTTTTTATTTTTTAAAAATGCAACTACACTTAGGTTAGGTCTGTTTTGAAGCTTGGCTGCTGGTTTAAGCTAGTTCATAAGGCCCTTTTATACTTTAAATGGAACTGAAGAACAAACTAAAATAATGCTATTTCAACCTAATCTAGCCAAAACAAAGCTCTTTTTGAGTGGTTCAAAGCAGCTCACTAAAAAAGCTAACTTTTTGGCTCCTGTGCACGTTTAAGCTACCAATTGTCCACTGCAATTATGTAATCAATGGGTGTGTTTTGAAACATCACCTTCTTTAATGTGCAATTTCTTCTCCCTGATTCACTTTCATGGGGGTCAAACAGGAGAACAACATCCAAACAAACAACTAGCTACATAAATACTACAGGGTCAAGTAGCAGAGCTAGCACAGATGTGTCTGTCCCTGTACCATCGCTCACAGAGCAATGGCGAGAACTACACCATCATTCATCTTTTTTGTGCGCACTGGTGGCAACATTCAGTGTATTTCCATGTCAAACAGAAACAAATGTAAAGATGTGATGCACCATGGTGACATTTCTCATGGACAAAACTGTTTGCCAGATGTTTTTATGAAAGTGTTCATCTCTCTCAGCAACCATCATTGTATTTAGGGGTACATACAAGCAGCATGATACATTTACAACAATGCTCACTACAGAGCAGGGGCGTTGGGAGTGTTCAGTATACAGTATACAGTCGTTCAGCCTTTTCAATCTTCTTTTTGCCCTCATACGAATAACAAAAAAGAACATCCATAAAGTATATTGAGGCTTTAGCTGGTCATGAGCTGGTTTATATGTTCTAAGCAACAACTGTAGCTTCTGATTAGAACCATCACATGACCAGCATAACCCAGCTCATGACTAGCTGAGAATCATCTTAAAACTGTTTAAACCAGCAGCCAAGTTCCAACACATACAGTTAGGTCCATAAATATTTGGACATCGACACAATTCTAACATTTTTGGCTCTATACACCAACACAATGGATTTGCAACGAAACAAACAAGATGTGCTTTAACTGCAGAGTGCCAGCTTTAACTTGAGGATATTTACATCGAAATCAGGTGAACGCTGTAGGAATTACAACAGTTTGCATATGTGCCTCCCACTTGTTAAGAGTCCAAAAGTAATTGGACAAAAATAATGTAAATAACCTCTGTAAAAACACAAGAAAATGCTATTCATTAAACAGAATATATGGAAGAAAATAAATCAAACAGTTTAAGATGACATGAACGAGTAATTTTATATGGTAGGGCTGGCAGTATACCTGTAAGTTGTTTTGTGTGTCAGATCCAGAAAACCAAGAAACTGGGTTTTGCGGGCAGGGTTGAAGAGTTATTGCGAGTTGTGCTTGTGAGCACTCGATCAAGCCGCTCTACTCTAAATGGCAGTTTTAGTGTGGTCCACCAGGGCCAGACAGAGTTGGACCCTAAGGCCTCTTCAAACAAATACCATCATTTCTCCTCTGCTTTTTCTCCCTCCCTCCTCTCACCATCTCCTTTACTCACTCCTTCTCTTCCTGCGCCAGCTGCAGCTGCTCCCTCATAGAGCCAATCCAGCTTTATCCCTCCTCTATCCCTCCTTTCATCCTGTCGTCCGCACATGCTTTTTTCCCTCCCAGCAAGTCACACAGACAGGCTCTGTGTCCCCTCAATAGTGCCATTATTTATTCAGGAACACAATTTGGCACATCACTACTGCCACATTTGCGGTGTATCCGGGAAAAAAAAAATCGAATGCATTTAGTAGGTGAAACAGCTCAAGATCAAGATAACAGCAACGTTTCACTTCTCTTCAGTTTCAGGACGTGATTGTTCCTTCCATTTTGAGTGCAGTTACAAGGTTGTTGATGCTCTTGGGCTACACCAAGTGCTCCAATTGCAGTATATTACTGTCATTTTACTATATCACTGTAATTGTGCTCTTTCACTGCAATTTTTGGTTTCCACTTCACCTATTTTATCTTGTTTCCATTTGGTGCCTGAATTATTTTCCTGCTGCTTCCTTTCCTTTTATGTGACCATCTTTTTGTCTGTTTTTTTTTTCCTCAAACAGTTCCCAGCCAGCCACCGCAGAATGTGCGGGCCATAACGGTGACATCGGATGAGGCAGTGATCACATGGTCTGAGCCCCCAAGGATGACCCTGAATGGGGTTCTGAAGGGCTACCGTGTGGTGTTCTGGTCCCTCTACCCCGATGGAGGTGGGTGCTGTGGGGGCCAGACACTGGGGCTCAACCAGAGTAATTATGCACTATTACTGTTACACCCTCACTAGCTGCAGTCACTGTAGAGTGCCCCTCCTACTGTCCACCCAAGTATCTGTATCCCTGCCAGTCCAAACCACAGACGCATTTACGTGTACATTTGTGGCTGGGCATGTGTATGTGTGTGTGTTGTTCTCTATTATATTTAACATACAAAGAATGTTGATTACAACATTGATATAATGATGGAAACAAAGTATTGGTATAGTTACAACGATGAAACCTGTCAACACAATCACTCTTATAATTTTATTAATAATTAGAATTAATTACAATAATTTATAATTATAAGTCTACATGATTACTGTGAAACTACAATTTAAATAATTGGAGTTATATTAGGGTTTTTTGTTGTTGTTTAGTTTTGTTATGTTTTAGAATTGTCAAAACATACAGTAAAACAGTTTGATATGTTTTAAATGCAATTATCCTTGTGATGAATCATCATGTTAACTAGAAATCTTGCTGACCCCAAGTTTTTGAATGATTGTGCACCTAAACCAATATGCTGGGCCAGCAAAAATGGTTCATAAAAGGGTTTAATTTGTGTCTTCCAACACGAAGTCTATAAAGTTTTCTTTTTCTTTATTCAACTGTGTCACTTACAAAAACAGTACGATGGTGATAACATTAGATTAGGGCTTCACAAATCTTGCGATATTTCATTTTTGTGCTATATATAAATATAAAATGAAAACAATTTCTCCAGAATTATTTGAGCTTGGAAATAATTCATAATTTCACATTGGATTGCTTGATGAATTTATCATTTTAAATTGGGATGATTGAGATTGATGTAGGGAAGCATATCTGCATAAAATCTAATAAATTACATGCATGGATAAATACAACAGACCAAAGATACAAATTAAATACATAATTTTTTCCAAGGGAGCATAACTATATTGAAACATGCATATTGAATTGATTTGGGTTTTTCAGAGAGAGAAAAAGATATTGACTAATCAATAAAAAAACAACACTGTATGAAGAGTTTAGATGCAAAAACCTCTAAGTGCTATATAAAAATTTCTTATAAATTGAGCAGTTTACTCAGCTTCCTATGTTTAAGTTCAGTTATTTTACTTTAAACATGATAAAACAAACCTATTCTTTGCCATGAAAGTGAAATTACAGAACCTACACACAGGAACCTGGGAAAAATGCTCAATTTAGAAGGAAATTGCAGATGGCACGTAGAAGTTTTTGTACTCTATTTATAGTGTTTATTTTGTAAACAATTATATAAACTGTTTCTTTAAGCTACAAACATTATAATGTACTGTGCCCAAATCATTTAAATTAGCTTGAAATACGATGGTTAAACTTCACAGTAACCCCTCAACTTCTAAACTGTAGTATCCCAACTCGAAATTCTGTGACGTGACTACAGCAGTTTCACATTACGATATTAATGCTGAAAAGATGCATTGTGCAGCCCTATATCAGATGATAATACTATGGAAATTGTATTATAGATAAACAGCAAATCCAAATACCTTGGATGAACCTTAATTTTTGACTGAACAGATAAATATCATTTTCACAGACAAATCTCACTGTGTCAGTATGGTTTCTCCTGTATTCCCTTGTGTGATGTGTTCAGTGATATTAGTGAGTATACTGTATAAATATGCGGAAGGAGAGTCATTTAATGTTCTTCATATCTCTCAGAATGGGGAGAGATGCAGAACATCACTACCACTCGTGAGCAGGTGGAACTGAAGGGGCTGGAGAAGTTCACAAACTACAGCATTCAGGTCCTGGCCTACACACAGGCAGGAGATGGAGTCCGTAGCAACGTTCTCTACATACAGACCCGAGAAGACCGTAAGTACATGCACTATAGATGCTCTTGACCACTATGCAACACATTGACGATTATGCTATAGTTGCAGATATGGACACACATTGCATACATTTATAAAATCAGGGTTTCTAAAGGTTTTATCAAGTCAAATGTAAGACTTTTTAAGACCTTTTAAAGACCATTAAGAATGAAATTTCATTCTGTATGCAAGGCTAAATGTAAGGACTTTTTCTACTGGTTAGTTATAGCTATTTCTTAGCCATGTATTTTAAGTAATGTGTCAAAACAAGCAAACTCTAGTTGTATTCATATATTTTTTCAACATTACAAGTTTTAAAAACTATTATACACTAAATGTATGCACAAAAAGTATGTCCATGTCAGTGTCCTTAACAATAGCTATAATAACACAGAGAACTTTTTATGCAAATGTTATTTAAGGAAGGTAAATAAAAGTAAATAAAACTTGTTACAAGTTTAATTGAGATGGATTGTTGATGATTGGATGGGCGTATGACCTGTTTAAAATGATTTAACACCTACAACACAATATTTCAAGTAAATTTGAGACATTTTAAGGCCTAAAATATTGTTTATGATAATTTAAGATTTTTTAAGACCCCAAAGACACCCTGATAATCCCCTTCCTTTTGCTGCAAACTTCTAAAGGTGCATCTCAATCAGTATTCCTAGTTCCCGAGGTCATGAATCAGTAGGTTGTGTACAAAAAAAAAAAAATCAGGAACGTCTTTATTGTACAACATCGAAACTAGAATTTATGAACAATGGCTGAACTAATATTTTTCAAATATTAAATTTACAAAGATTTAAAGTACATTACAGCTAACTAATTAGATTTTTTTATTTTTATATACTAGCAACATTTCAATCATTAAACAATGTTTTTTTATATATCCCTAGCTATGTTCATTCATTTTAAATATAAATAAATAACAATTTCTTTCTAGGAAAACATAGGTTTGATTATTTGTTTCCCATGATTCATGTTGTGTTTTTGAATACCATTAAGGGAGCATAGTGAGCATCCATATGCCCTGATTTTCACGGTGCATTGTGAAATAATTCAGTAAACGAATGTTTCAGCACACTTGAAAAATTTTGCAATTGAGACAGCACTTAAAATGGCTGACTTCCTGATCAGTGCACTGACTACTAAACAAGGGAGCTGGAACAACGCACCCTAAGGCAGCATCCAAGCAATATACATTACGTGCCTGCAACATCATAAACAAAGCTGCTGCAAATGAAGTGCACAAGACTCACAATTGATTCCAATGGAAATGACCATTGTTCTACTTCGAATTTAAAAACAGAGCATGCTACGGTATTTCCACACAAAAAGGCAATTTGGGGGAAAAAATCATGCTGGTCCTCATTGATATAATGGTGGAAAATAGTCACAAGTGTTAAGCAGAAGAATCACTGAATGGTCCCATGCAACACATATTTCAAATGTTTGAGGTGTATACAAAAGTGTATGGTGAAAAATAACAAAACAAAATGTACCTACATCTATAGAAATCATAATGTATGGCAAGGAAAACTGAAATTTGACGCAAAATAATTGCAAGTCAACTAACAATCTGACTTTCATCTGGAGATTCAACAGTTCCCTTTTTTCTGAAGATTTCTAAGCATTGTGTATCATGTTTACTAACCTTCATTTATCAATGCTGGGCAGCAGGATGGCTTAGTGATTAACACTGTCGCCTCACAGCAAGAAGGTCGCTGATTCAAGCCCCGGCTGGGCCAATTGGCATTTCTGTGTAGAGTTTGCATGTTCTCCCTGCGTTCGTGTGGGTTTCCTCCAGGTGCTCAGGTTTCCCCCAGAGTCCAAAGACATGTGGCATAGGTGAATTGGATTAACTAAATTGGCCATAGTGTATGAGTGTGAATGTGAGAATATTTGGGTGTTTCCCAGTATTGGGTTGCGGCTGCAAGGGCATTCGCTGTGTGAAAACATATGCTGGAATAGTTGGCGGTTAATTTCACTTTGTCAACCCCTGATGAATAAGGCACTAAGCCGAAGGAAAATGAATGAATTTATCAACATTGTGCTCTTGTATGTTTTTCCTGAGCAGGTGGGTGTGAACTGTGGCACTAATAGAGTTCCATGAATGCACAGTTGTACACACGAAGACTATCAAGATCGAGATGTTCATTACATAATCCATTAGATTTTATGTTGTTTCACCAAACCCTATTATATACCCCTAGATACAATTTACAAGGAACCATTCTTTGATACTTTTTAAAGCTTACTGGCAACTATTTACTCCCATTTTATGGATGAGCATAAACATTTTTTCCAAAGGAATACAACCTTGGAACAACACTATCATGAAATTAAATGATAACTGACCTTTCATTTTCCGGAATACAGTAAATAATGGAGATGTCCAGATCCGATCACGTGATTTCAGACTCAATCGGAATCGAAAGTTACTTCCCAATCAGGACTCGAATATATATGTACACAGAGTTAGACCTCTTTCTTCACTTTACACAGAAACAGCAACGCGTGGTGTGTGACATGACATCACTTTGTTGCAGAGACGCTATTGGTTATATGAAGGCAAAGTAAAACATGGAAGCATCTTGAAACAGAAAGCGAGAGTTTGTCTGCAATTTGGGGGTATTATAAAGTAGATGACGACAACATTGCCATAGTAAACTGTAAGATATGCAAACTTGGGACTGCCTGCCCGGTATTTTAAGTTGAGGTGCTATTTGCTTTTACATTACTTTTTTTTTATATTTACTGTTGCAATAAAGTCCAAAAGTTAAGAATTTATGTTATTTATTAGTTGATTGTTCAAGCTTCCACAAAGAAGTGCTCTGTTTGTTAACAGAGTTGTTTAATGTTAAAATAAGGTGAATTAAATAAAAAATAAGGAACATCCTGGATCTGTTTCTTTGGTCTTCTTTGTTGTTCTTTATGTATTATAGAAGTATCGAATCGTGTTTTGGTAGATACTCAAAGTAAAATGACTCTGATTTGGGCTCAATGGCAAAAAAAAACCTGATCGGGACATCCCTAGTAAATAACCTTTAAAATAATATTTACATGTATTACAATCATTAGTGTTGAAAAGCTGCTGTATATTTGTTGTGAAAGCCATAAAAACTACCACCTTTCTTGATTTTTTTTTTTCTTTTTTCGATAAATAGAAAGTTTAAAAGAGCAACATTTAAATGGAATAGAATTTTTTTGTAACATAAAATGTTTACTGTCACTAGTCTCTGTTAAAAAAGAAGCTAATCCGATATTAAAGCACAAAATGTAAATGAATATTATACAGTCTTTCATCTATGACAGGTAACTGTGACACTCCAATGCGCTTTCAACTGCATTCAAACACGCAGTCACATTATGTGCAAGCCACTTCCCCTTTACCCCCGGCTCTATTCAAACTCAAGGGTGTGTGTGTGTGTGTGTGCACGCACATGCATAAGGTCTGGTGGGGGGAGGTTCTGGGGTACAAAATCTTGCCACAAAAGCCACATTAGCTGAAGGCAAATGCCATGTTGTTCAGGTCTAGATGCTGCCGGATTGCTGGATGCGGTCACTGTGGTGACATTTAGGCTCTGATATAGCATTAGCACACTTAATGAGAATTAAGATGCTGAAGGAGGGGGGTCTGTAAAGTGGGCATGCGTCTCAAAGCAGATCCCTCATCCGACACAAGGAGAAGGATTTATTCTTTGTGGATTAGCTGACATTAATTTTGTGCTTACACTAGTCGGGAAAGGATTACGGCGATATCTGTCTCTCCCCTTTTCCCTGGTGGAGTTGAGGGGGACTTTAAGGAAATAAGGGGTGTGTGTGATGGCGGTGGAGAAAAGGAAAGATGCAATGATCTGTTTAATTTTATTGAATCTAAAAGATGTGTGTTTGCATGATCTCCCTGTGTTCGCATAGGTTTTCTCCAGGTAGTCTGGTTTCCCCCACAGTCCAGTCCAAAGACCTAAATTGCCCGTAGTCATTTAGTCATTTAGCAGACGCTTTTATCCAAAGCGACTTACAAATGAGGACAAGGAAGCAATTTACACAACTATAAGAGCAGCAGTGAACAAGTGCTATAGACAAAGTTTCAGGTGTGTAAAGTCTAAGAAGCTAAGCATTAGTAAAAAATTTTTTATTTTTTATTTTATTTTTATTTTTTTTGAGAGAGAGAGAGAGAGAGAGAGAGAGAGAGAGAGAGAGAGAGAGAGAGAGAGAGAGAGAGAGAGAGAGAGAGAGAGAGAGAGAGAGAGAGAGAGAGGAGAGAGAGAGAGAGAGAGAGAGAGAGAGAGAGAGAGAGAGAGAGAGAGAGAGAGAGAGAGAGAGAGAGAGAGAGAGAGTACAGTTAGTGGTATAGCCAGAGAGGCAGTTGCAGATTAGGAAGGAAAGTGTAGACTAAACAGTTGCGTTTTTAGTCGTTTCTTGAAGACAGCAAGTGACTCGGCTATTCTGATGTAGTTAGGGAGTTCATTCCACCAACTGGGCAGATTGAATGTGAGAGCTCGTGAAAGTGATTTCTTCCCTCTTCGGGATTGAACAACAAGGCGACGTTCATTCACAGAACGCAAGTTTCTGGAGGGCACATACATCTGCAGAAGTGAGAGCAGATACGAAGGAGCAAAGCCAGAGGTCGCTATGGAAGCAAACATCAGAGCTTTGAATTTGATGCGAGCAGCAACTGGCAGCCAGTGCAAACGGGTGAGTAGCAGAGTGACATGTGCTCTTTTGGGTTCATCAAAGACCACTCGTGCTGCTGCGTTCTGAAGCAGCTGAAGAGGTTTGATAGAATTAGCTGGTAGCCCGGCTAGCAGAGAGTTGCAATAGTCCAGTTTGGAGAGAACAAGAGCTTGAACAATGAGTTGAGCTGTATGTTCAGATAGGAAGGGTCGGACCTTTCTGATGTTATAGAGTGCGAATCTGCAAGATCGAGCAGTTCTAGAAATGTGGTCAGAGAAGTTCAGTTGGTCATCAATCGTTACTCCAAGGCTTTTTACCATTTTGGATGCAGTGATGGTTGCTCCATCCATCTGGATTGAAAAGTTATGGTGAAGAGTCGGGTTGGCAGAAACTTCAAGCATTTCCGTTTTCGTGAGGTTAAGCTGAAGATGATGATCTTTCATCCAGTGTAAAATGTCTGACAGGCAGGCTGAAATGCGAGCTGGAACCGAGGGATCATCAGGGTGAAAAGAAAGGTATAGCTGGGTATCATCAGCATAGCAGTGGTAGGAAAATCCATGTTTCTGGATGACTGTTCCTAAAGATGCCGTGTAGATAGAGAAGAGAAGTGGCCCAAGAACAGAGCCCTGAGGTACCCCAGTGTTTAGATGCTGTAGGTTGGACACCTCTCCCCTCCACGACACCCTGAATGACCTGTCCGAGAGGTAAGAACTGAACCATTGAATAACAGTGCCTGCAATGATCATTGTAATGATCATTGCATAATGCAAATCTTAAATTCCTGCTAACAAACAATCCAAAGAAATATATTAATGAAATTCAAATATCTAAAATATGAATTGATGTAAACTTTAACCTAATTATAAATATAGAATTATATTTTTCAATTATAATGAATGAAATATTTTTTGTTAAATAATTTTGTGGCTTAAAAGTATCGGTTCAGACACCGTTTTGGCACCAGTACCGTTTTAAAAGTATAAATTTAGCATGATTTATTGAAATAACCCTAAATAATGCCCAAACCTAAGTATGACAACTTAAAGTTCGGATTTTTTTACTTAAAAAAAAAAAAAAAAAAAAACGCACAACATTTTCAGACAGACCTTGAAGTAATTGAACTTTATGCCTATATGTTTTTCTCTTTCAGACCCTGGTCCTCCAGCAGGCATCAAAGCAGTGCCATCTTCTGCCAGCAGTGTGGTGGTATCCTGGCTTCCCCCCGTCAAGCCCAATGGTATTATCCGAAAATACACCATTTACTGTTCCAGCCCAGGATCGGGCCAACCGGTGAGGCACAAATAGGGGGAAACTTTTTTTCAGCATTGATCTTCTAGTTGGCATCACTTGGTTTAGTTTCTTTCTTTTTTGTCAAAAATGAAAGCATGGTTGTGTTTGTGTGCTTTCTAACGCATCCAATGGTGATTAATTATGTGTTTTTTTTAACATAAATGTGATACATTTTATATGAGTGTGTGCAGAGAATGGGTAGATTTTAGAATCTATCAGAACTCAAGTATGAATCAGTGTTTATTTTATCGTATCTTCTATTTGCGTGTGGATTTTGTTGGCGAGTGTATTTTTAATCTGTGCATGTGTGAGGTTGTGCTGCAGTATCAGTGGGATGTGTGTGTGTGCGTGTGTGTAAATGAGAGGCTCATACTGCAGTGTGTGCATGCAAGCTCACCCTCCCGTCTCATTTGCATATCTGCGTCTCATCACGTTGCCTAGACAACCTCATCTGTTCATCAGGGAGGGCAGGAAACAAGCTGACAGCACACACACACAAACACACATCTAACAGGCTCGATCACATTTATAACCACCACATTGACAAACACACACACACACGTAATTTGTGTACTCTCTCACTGAATTAATGTACCTGTCCAGATGTACACATGCTCACTCTCTTTCTCTTTCTTTCGCTCATTCACAAATCACTCCTCTCTCTCTCCCTCTCTTTGGCCTCTCACAGAGCACGGAGTGATTACTATGTAAATGAGTGTGAGAGGAGAAGGGGGGTGGAGGAAGGCGGGGGGGTCAGACTCAGCGTGCGGGGAGTACTTTTGTTCCTCTTTTCATTATCTCCCTCTATCGCTCCCCGGATCACTGCTATCTCCACACCGGAGGAATATTTTAATATCCGTTACAGTGCTCCACCCCTCCCTTGCACCTCCCGCACCTGATTCATGCTGAGTGAGAAAGAGGGAGCGTGGACGAAAAAAAAAAAATGATCACAATGAACTAGGGAGACAAGGTTCAGGAGCCCAGTTAGTTGCCCAACCAGACAACATCTTTAGGGATCATACTAGACACACTCACAATACTGCCATCTAAGGAAAACTTTTTGACATCAAGGCAAGATTGACATATCAACTGATTTACTGTACTGATTATTGTTATTATAGCTATCAACTGTAGTACTACTAATAGTAGTATAATACTAATTATGATTATACTTAATAATAAGATTGTTGTTGTTGTTGTTGTTGTTGTTGTTATTATTATTATTATTATTATTTTTGTTGTTATTATTATTATAAAAGTATATAATAATATTGTATAAAATTCATTAGTGAAAAGTACTTAAGTTCATTAATAAAAATTAGTTAAGTCATAATTGTGTTAAATGTGAAAAAGCCCCAAGCAGCCATTTGCAATACAGAAAACATAAGAATTTATCACACACAGTTGATTAAAGAATGGTTTGATATTATTTCATTTGTATCAAACTATTAAACTATTCTGTTTAATTACTTAATCCTTTAAATAAGAAATTAAACTGCTAGCAGGTGGAGGTAAATGGTAAATATCTAATCTGTGAGTCATTCAGTCTTTTGATTCATTCAGCAATGAAGTAAACAACTCTTTAATGAATTAATCATTGGTTCACGTAATTTAAAAATGTAGATAACATTAAATATTATTAACAGTAAAATATTAACAGTAAATATTATTATTTTTATTATTGTTATTATTTGTAATAATAATATAGTAATAGATTAAATGCGAAATAGCATCAAGCAGCCATTTACCAAACGTAGAAAATAAATATTAGAAAGAAGAAAAAAATATCTATCACACACAAAGTTGATTAAATGATGACATTTTATTTGATGATTATATATGTTTATTAACTCTAACTTTTGTTTAATTAATAAATTCATCCTCTAAATAAGAAAATAAATTGCTATTGGGTGGAGGTAAATGATAAATATCTAATCTGTGAGTCATTCAGTGAGTTATTCAAATAACTGGTTCATTCAGCAATGAAGTAAACTCTTTAAGAAATTAATCGTTGGTTCACCCGATTTGTTCAAAATGTGGATAACATTATTACTATTATTATTAAGTATCATTAGGGACCATACTAGACACACTCATAACACTGCCTGAGTTTCTAAGGAAACTTTTTTTGATGTCAAGGGGCTCTATTTTAACTAACTAGGCACAAAGTCTAAAGCACAGGGCGCAAAAGCATAAAGGACGTATTCCAATCCACTTTTGCTATTTTAAAGACGGAAAAATACATTCTGCACCGCGTCGCATGGTCTAACAGGGTTGAGCTTATTCTCTTAATGAGTTATCTGTGTGTTTTCAGAATAAACCAATCAGAGTCTCATCTCCCAGTCAGTTGCTTTGCGCCATGTTGCATTTGCTATTTACATGGCGGACTTTCTAAGTATAAAAACTTCACTTCACGCTTCACTAGTGAGAAAACAGTTAAACAGCATCTGCAGTGAGAGGATAAAAAATGAGCCTCCTTCAATTAGCCTTTACTTTTACTTTCACTTTCTCTCGTTCGTGGATAAGGAAAACGTGTTGTACGCACAGACATCAATTAGCCTACATTATTTCGTTTGTTAAGCGCAAAGATTGGTTTCAAAACTATTTCTAAATTCAGTTCTAATTTCCAGCAAATGAATAAATGAACAGTAATAACGAAGTGTGGTCAAAAAAAAGTTATAAAGAGTTATATCCAAACACACATACTATGCACCATATGGTCAAAAAATCCTGACAGGTGGACAAATCTAAGCTTTGTTTTTAATAAAAGAAATACAAATATGCATATAATAAATAATACTACTACTAATAATAATAATAATAACATTATACAAAAGCAAATACTCATGAATAAACTAAAAAAAGTCTCCCGAGATGAAGGCATGGAGGCAGTGGTTTTTATATTTGTGGAGAAGGTAATAGTTTTTATATCAAATATTTTATAAAATATTTTAATCCTTTATTTTTCATTTGTAAAAATATTTGCGCATTGCTATACATCCTGCGTGTTTTAAGCAACATGTAAGCGTTTAAGGAACACAACTAACGCACTCTGCGCTGGACTTTAGATCTGCTTTCAGCTAGTTGCACAGTCTATTTTAGTTCCTCAAAATAGCAACGCGCCTTAACACACCTCTTTTCTAGACCGAAACACCCATGAGTCCACAAAGTGGCACAAATGGATTTACTATTTAAACAACACGGTGGAAAACGGGAAATTAAGGTTCCGTTGGTCTGAAAATAGCAACACGTCGGGGCAAACATGTCTTGAGCCTTATTGCGCCGGGTGTATGATAGTGCCCAAGGCCTCGCAAATGTGCCAGTCTTGTAACAAGGGATCATTATCCTAAAAAGGCAGTAACTTATTGCTGTAAACTGTAGCTGTATAACTGTTAACTGTAGTACTACTAATAGAAGTGTAATACTAATTATTATTATACTTAATAATGATAAGATTATTATTAGTAGTAGTAGTAGTACAAGTACATAATAATATTGTATACAAATAAGTCATTAATTTGTTAAATGCGATAAAGCATCAAGCAGCCATTTACAAAACGTAGAAAATATATATTAGAATTTAATCACACACAAAGTTGATTGAATGATTATTTTTTATTTGATGATTTTATATAATTTAATCAAAATATTAAACTATTGTTTAATTAATTCATCCTCAAAATAAGAAATTATTCTGCTGGCAGGTGGAGGTAAATGGTAAATATCTAATCTGTAAATGACTAATTCATTAAGCGATGAATGAATCATTGGTTCACCCAAGCGGCCATCAAGCGGCCATTTACAAAATGTAGAAAATATATATTAGAAAAAAGAATCAACGAAATTTATCACACAAACTTGACCAAAAGAGGACTTGTTATTTGATGATGTTGTATTATTTCATTAGTATTAAAACCTTAAACTTTTCTGTTTTATTAATTAGGCCTCTAAATAAGAAATTAAACTGCTAGCCGGTAGAAGAAATTGGTAAATATCTAATTAACGAGTCGGTCATTTGATTCATTCAGCAATGAAGTAAACAACTCTTCAAAGAAAGAACCATTGGTTCACCCAATTCATTGAAAACATGCATTCTTTTTTTCAGTTGAATCATTAGGATCCATTGTGAAATTAAAAGTAGCGTGTCCTAAATCAATCACTTTCAAGGTTCCATTTTAGCTACAGTACAATGCTCCTTAAAAAGACAGCTGCATATACAATAGTCTACAGCAAAAAAGCTCTCTAGGTTAAAGTACAGACATAGCAGGAGAGTTTTTTCTCATTATAAACAGAATACGAAAACATGTTTACCCGAATTTCAATTAGCCACAAACCATGATAAAAATGCCATGTCAACATAAAGTGAGACCATTGTGTGTGTGTTATATGTGTTAGTGTTGAGCCGAGGGGTACGATGGAGGATGGCAGGGCAACATTCAGGCCGATCGGTGGGAATGACACTGAGTGTGTTTGCATGTCTGCGGGCAGCAAACGTTCACTATGATAAGCATGCGTTTAGACAGCAGACACACGGCTCCCTTAAACACACTACAATTACAGAAAGCTCCAAGCACAGCACAACGTCACATTATTTCTCTGTGTGTACAGCGATACGGTTTTATGTTTTTGTTGTGAATTACAATGAAAGGTGGATATAATAATAGAAATACTCATTGTGGAGTGTGTTTGTATGTGCGTGTGTGTACCTCGCGCATGCTGAGGTGAGCAGCAGATCTCTCTCATTAGTCGGCCTCTATTGTTAGTGTTATCTGAGGCTGACTGATCTAGTGTGTCTAGGGGTATTGTCTTTTTACCCTCTCATCTACTTGTGTAAGGCCCCCTGGGTCGGTCTCTCTCTCTCTCTCTCACACACACATATATGCACACACACACACACACACACACACACACACACACACACACACACACACACACACACACACACACGCACACGCACACGCACACGCACACGCACACACACGCACACACACACACACACACACACACACACACACACACAGTTCGGCCTTTTTCACACACACAAAGAAAACCAGCAGAAATCTCTTAGCGTGTTATTTAGCAAACGCTATTAAGTCAAGGGTAAAGGAAAGAATAGTGTTTGAATAATCATTTTTTTTCCAGGTGCTGCCACACCAAGAATTACACATTCATCTTCACTGTTAAAGAGCCCGGCATAAATCCCGTATGAAAACAAGTCATCATCTTTCATTTTTAGCTTTAAAAAGCATTTTTTTTATAAATGCTGGAGCCTGGAGTAAGGCCATATGCATACAGAGTGTACAACACATTATTAAGGTGGTAAAGTATCCAACTGTACTCATCTGTTATTAATTGTGTTACCTTTTGGGGGCCTTAAAGGGCGCCTATGATGAAAATCATCTTTTGTAAGCTGTTTGGACAGAACTGTGTGTAGGTATAGTGTGTCCACAGTCATTTTGGGGTGCTATAAAGACAATAAAACTCTTATTTTTAATTTTCTGATGTTCTAACCAGATTCAAATCCCTTCTATTTTGAGGCCCACCGAATGTGACATAGGAGTACGATTTCCCCGCTCACCAAATTGACTGACAGCCGCATATTAACGTCTCCGTAGTAACACGCATAATCATATCAAGACAGGATGTGCGCAAAGCAACTGGGATTAAAAGATTTGTTGAGCTCGCTGTGATCATCAATTATCATCAAATGTGATCAAGAATGAGTTTTACAAGTTTGAAACGTTTTTACAACAGTGCATGTTTATAATCAATTACAGCGATTTTACCGCATGGCAGTACAATTATAAAGGAAGACGTTTCAATCCCAGTTTGTGGACGTTAAATCAGGTTTATTTTGTACATTAACATAATGGATGTCAATACAGCAGTGGATAGAAATGTGTAACTTGTCACATTTGGCGGGCAAAAACAGAGCAAACTGCAAAGTTAAATGTATGCGCTGTGTGTGTGTCCACATGAACTTCGTAAAGACATTGTGTGTGACTCATCGAAAGGCTTGAATAAAATCCATAACAAATATGAAATAATCATTGGAAAACTTTAACTGTAGTATTACTCACAAACGTTACGTGAATATCTGCTATCTTTATGTCTGTCACTTTACTGTTTATCTGACGAAGCCAGAGATTGATGCAACAAAAACAGCTACATTGTGTTTAGAGCAGAAAATTGCAATATTCTAAAAGGTATAATAAATAATCTGATGGGTGTTTTGAGCTGAAACTTTACAGACACATTCTGGGGACACAAAAGACTTCTCTCAAATCTTGAAAAAGGGATAAAACAGGTGCTCTTTAAGCTAAACTCCTGATTTTGTTAAAGCTAATGCAGTTCTGTATCTTGCCAACAAATGGAAATAAAAAGATTACTTAATTAAACCCAACTTCATTTTGTACAAATGTTCACATTTTTAAAGCTATAGAGGACAAACTATGCTGATGTAAATCATGGTTTTCACTACATTCATTCTTCCATGCTGGGTTGCCACACCAAAATTCATTCCCACTATGGCTACATTATAGAAATAACGCCATATGTAGTTGAAAGATCGTTGTAAAAGGCCTAAAAATCCTAGAGAATCTATATTTAACTATAAAAACAAGGCTATTTGGGTAATGAAATCAAACTTCCATAACCAGAAATATAAATCAGCTGACTTTCAGTAGTTTGAGCTAGGGCTGCACGATATTGGGAAAAATGTACATTGTGATATTTTTATTTTCAGCTATTTATATTGCGATATTTCACCAAATAACTTGAATGGCTCTATTTTTAATTAATTGATACATTTATATTGAATGGAAAGATTCTGTAGAGGAGTGCATCTGCTGAATATATAATAGACTAATTACCAGAAGATAAATTCAGTAGAGTGATGATATAAATGCAGGAGCCTAACAGTATTCGGGTACAGAAATAAAATAATTAAACAAACATTAAAGTTGTATAGTCTTCATTATATACATTATTAAAGACAATACAAAATGCAATAATTCCTTGTGCCAAAATGCTTACACAGTCACAGGCCTTGAAACACAGACACAACTAATAAACTTTCATGTTTTAATGGTTTAAACTGAAATGACTATACAAATGTACCTGGTCAACTATAATCCTGACTCCATATTACAGATCTTGCGATGTAAATATTGTGCATTCACACATTGCTCTATCGATGCTAAAATGATATATAGTCTAACTTGTATTGGTGAATTGTTTTTCCAGTCATCACATACCTGTCTTTATCAGCTGTAGATACATTTGTTATAACATTATACATTTTTTGCAATTCTTGCAGGCACCCAGTGAATACGAAGCCAACCCTGAGCTGTTGATATACAGAATCACCCACCTGACCCGGGGTCAGCAGTATCTGATCTGGGCGGCTGCCGTCACCACTGCTGGTCGGGGCAACATCAGCGAGAAGGTGACTGTGGAGCCTGCTGGGAAAGGTGAGTCCACCTAGAGTTTAATGGGAAAACAACTGTTATTGATAGCCAGATGCCTCTTTTCATGCATGTCAATGCACTAAAGACATCAATAGCGGATCTCAAAACAGACAGTTTGACGCTTTCTGAGCAAAAATCAATGTTTCAGCTTTCCTGTCTGTTATTTTGCTTTATTTACTCAATGATTATACAAGAATTGCGCAATTGGCTGACAGGGCAAAGGACCCGAGTGAGTGCAGGGTCACGCTGTCAGCGATGCTCTTTCTCTGCATGCTTCCTTTCATTCTCTGCTGATGGATGGAGGTATAACCTGCCATTTATTATGTGGAGAGGAGTAAAAGCAACCAAATGAGAAAGAGATAGCAGACAATGACCTGGCCAATATGCCAGACAATGAAGGGAGCAGTTCAATCAATATTTCCTGGGTTAGAAATTGAGGGAGAGAAGCTATAAATGAGTGCGTGTTCTTTATTATTTAACAACTAGTTCACAGCTGGCTCAAATAGCAAGAGTCCCTCGATGGCTGATTTTCTACAGTATGTACTGTATCTATGATTTGCATCATGTTCATGCAATTCAAAGTACATACAGTATGTGACCCTGGACTGTAAAATCTCAGTCAGTTTTTGGAAATTGAGAATCATACATCATCTGAAAGGGAAATAAAAATGTTTTCCATCGATTTATATGTGGCTAGGATAATACCTTGTTTGTTTAAGAAAAAAAAACTGTTTGAAAATGTGGAGCCTAAGGGTCCAATTCAAATTCTAAATCCTGAGAAAATCGCCAAATTTAGTCAGTGCAATGCATATTACTAATCATAATTTAAGTTTTATAGATTTACATAAGTCAATTCACAAAATATCTTCATGGAACACAATCTTTACTTAATATTCTAATGATTTTTGGCATAAAATAAAAAAAAATAAAAAAATGTTTTTACTCATACAATGTATTTTTGTCTGTCTAAAAAAACATAACTATGCAACCTAAGACTGCGTATATGCTTTTTAAACTAGCAGACACACAACATCATTAGACATAAAACGGTTTGTTTGATAAGGGTTGCAACTGAAATCTGCAGGAAGGTAGATCTCCAGGAACAGGGTTGAGTACCCCTGACATAAAACATCAATATTAGGTTAGATTCAGGTCGAAAAGAAAAGAAAAACAATGCATGTTCAAAATTTTTACAGCATGTCGTAAAGCACACAGCAATCTATTTAGTTTCAATTTATATTTTAAGTGAAATTGATTTAGATAATGCTTCCACCGCACTAATAATGTGAGAGTATGTGATTGGCCAAGGACAGAATAGAAGTCAAGACAACTAACCTATATTCAAGTATACAGATATTTGTTTTTCATGACTTTTCCAAAACTTTGTGGCCTTTTTTGTTTTTCCAAAACAATTCCAGGCCTGGAAAATGCCATGTCAAAATTGTTTTTTATGACCATTTGAACCCTATAACTTGTTTAATGCATTTTTAGAACACTGCATTGCTGCAAAAAACTCAGGGTCTGTTTAGCGTTTTAGGCCCAAATAACACTTGCCGACCTTCATTTACTTCCTTTGAAGAGTTTAAACCTTAATTGGGAGGGTTAGACCTCCCTACAACTTGCATAAGAGTATTTTCATACTAAAAAGTTTACATGTGATACGTCCTTCTCAGCTCCTGCTAAAATCCTGTCTTTTGGTGGAACTGTGACCACTCCATGGATGAAGGAAGTCCGGCTGCCATGCAGCTCTGTGGGAGAGCCAACACCAACAATCAAATGGACCAAAGACAGGTTTGCAACCACTTTATCATAAAAATGGATACTTAGCTGTAAGATCAGAAATGTATCTTAGTTTAGTCCTATAGTTCTTAGAAATTCTGCTTTATCAATGGATGAGCAGTTCAATATGATTGTGATCTGATTCTCACAGTGAGGACACTGCAATCCCAGTCACTCAGGATGGTCACCGGAATATTCTTTCAAATGGTACCCTGGTGCTACGCTCTGTGAAAGCCGAGGATTCAGGGTACTACACCTGCACGGCCACTAACACGCTGGGATTTGACACAATCATCGTGAACCTGCTGGTACAAGGTAAGAAATAGCGCATTTTACACACTGCCCTGCAAAATTATCCTGGGTCAACAGTAGCTTGCTGTTTCTGGAACAACATTCCTATCAACCAATTGAGTGTGGTTTAGAGATGCAGTCATATTTGGTGATCTTTTGTTGGCCTAAACAAATCTCCCTATCAAAAGTGTTGAGATTTTAACACAGAAGTCACTTTCAAACCAAGTACCTTTCTGTTGGCCAAAGTGTCAGATATGAATGACCATGAAAGCAGTTATTCATATTTAGGTACACTGTCATTTTTGCTCACAAAATGTACATTCATCATGGTGTGAATAGAAACATTATATATATATATATATATATATATATATATATATATATATATATATATGCATACAAAGCAAATGTGCGTGCGTATTGTGTTGCAGTGCCTCCAGATCAACCACGTTTGACCGTTTCCACCACATCCACATCTTCTATCACTCTGGCTTGGATTCCTGGAGACAACGGAGGAAGCTCCATCAGAGGTACAAACATCTGTCCTGTATCTAAACTTTTTACCTTACACTGTTTTTATAGCTGACTCCTCAAAGAACACGTCTCTTTCTTTATCTCTCTCTCTTACTTATCTTTCTTATCTCCTTATAATTTCACATATTCTTCTATCTCTATCTGTCTTTCGCCCAGACTGTTTAATCTGTCACTGTGTCATATGCTACCGTCAAACTGTTTGCATCTCGCAGCAAATTGGGTAAAAACATAGAGGTCTGTGGTGTTTGTGTGTGCAAAGGTCGGAGGAGAATAAGAAGCACACAAGCCTGTCAGCGGGTAAATCCTTTTGATGTGGCGCCCTTTATTTTGCCATCTGCCAAAGCCAAAGTGAGACACCAAATCCGGGCCTCTCATAATGAAGGGTGACGCCATATTGTGTGTCTATTTGCATTACTGTGCAGTCAGCATTTCTCTCTCTCTCTCTCTGGGTAACAAATGGAGGTTTACAGTGATCTAATAAGCCTAACATCTGAGTGTTTCTCTGATTAGTCTGTAAGGTCAATGCGCCATCTAGTGGTTTTTGTTAGGAAATCTGCCACACAGTGTCCTGAGTCACAACAACAACAAATCCATGCTTTGGTGAGCAATAATACTGAATAAATTAAATAAAAAAAATATTTGATCAGAAAAATTAAATAAATCTATGTCAAATTGAGCACATGTTGGCTATATTGTGTAAACAGATCTTGTATAATCAAGCAGTGGTGTGTTTAAATGCATGTTAAAAAACTATTTCTAAATTCAGTCAACTGATTGTACTGTGTGTGTGCTCAGGTTTCGTGCTGCAATATTCAGTAGACAACACTGAGGAGTGGAAGGATGTTTTCATCAGCTCCAGTGAACGATCTTTCAAGTTGGACAACCTACGCTGTGGTACCTGGTACAAGGTTAAACTGGCTGCAAAAAACAGCGTGGGAGCCGGTCGCATCAGTGAGATCATTGAAGCCAAGACTCACGGCAGAGGTAAGGGGCTCTAGCCATCTTAACGCCAATTTATACTTCACAATATAGTCCACCCAGTAGGTCCAGCAAAGCCTACACTTCACTGTATCTTGACCTGCAACTCTCAAAAAATCTAACTACGCAACTTAAAGCATAAGGCATGATTTGCCAACTTGTTAACAGTGACAAGTGTGAGTGGGGACTGGAGCGAGACCAGTGGCGAAGTTTTTTTGAACTCTTGTGTCCCATGGATGAATACTTTTGTTCTGTGTTTATTTTATGACTAAGATTGTTGAACGCTCACCAGTTGCCATCTCTTTCTTTAAAGGAGTGTGAGCTTGAACTACTGCTACAGTAGCTTCACATGCATGTGTGGTGTAAACTCAAAACACCAGCAAAAAAGCTCAAAACAGTAAAACATGGAAACCCTACTTAATACTAGTGTTTCAAAGGTGTTCTTGCAGAAAAGCACAGACAAAATGCATAAGTATAAATGCTCACAACAGCAACATGCAGGGGATGCGCAGCACCCCATGGCCATCAATCGACCCTAATGTACAAATCAGGCTTCATCCCTATAGTTCAATTAATAATTTTTCATAAAATATATGACATTTTTCCTCAATAACCCTTGGTAATAAGAACACATTTTTCTACTGTACCTTCAAAATTATGACCAGCTAACTTCTGTTTTTTGTCCAACTTTTACTACTTTAACATTTAAAAATATAGGCTTCTCAATTCCATGAACGCAGAGAACTTGTCAAAGATACTTACGAAAAACAAAATATTCTGGTGACCGCAAGAACACAAAACATGTCCAGTGAGAAATGAGAGGCTGTGTTTTTCCTGATGGTCACAAGACCTTCACGTATCTTAATGGAAAATTATTTAAACATTACAATAAAGCATTCGTACAACGATTCATTGTTTTCTTGTTCCTTTTCGATATACATGAATGTACTTTGAACACTACAAATAAAACAGATTTTATCCCTACAGATTTTAAGAATTTCATCAAATAAACACTCTTAATGTGTTTATGCCTTAATTAACATTGTCACGTTAATGTTTACTTTCACCATCTTATTTATCTCAGGAGTTATCCTAAATAAGTTATTTCTCTGAACTTTGTTAATAAAAAGCTATATAAAATGCTGTGTTTCCCAACTCCTTAATTCAGCCGCAATGACTTCTGGGATTTCTAGAGAAAGTTCTGCACTCAAGTCTGCATCGATACATCCTCAATATCAAGAATGCATGTCTGTCTTTTCACACATCCTCCGTTCTTGCAGTCTTGAGTTTTGGAACTGAACTTTGGCGGTTGATGATGACGATACACAAGAACACAAGCAAGAACCAATATTGAGAAACAGCCAAAACATATCGTTGTGAAGCGATTGCTGAATTTTCATCCTGAATTGTCCCTTTAATACATACTATTTTTTTAAGACTAAAATGTGGTGTTTTTTGTTTTGCAGAGCCGCAATTCAATAAGGACCAGCCCCTCTTCACTCACATCAACTCCACTCATGCCCGCATGAACCTGCAGGGCTGGACGAGCGGTGGCTGCCCCATCACTGCTGTCCTGCTAGAGTTCCGCCCCAAAGGCACCTGGGCCTGGCAGAGTGTGCGCACCAATGCCTCGGCAGACATCTTCCTCGCCGAGCTGCGTGAGGCCACCTGGTATGAGCTGAAGATGAAGGCCTGCAACAGCGCCGGCTGTGGAAACCAGAGCTCCCAGTTTGCCACTCTGGATTATGATGGCAGTAAGTTCAGAGAGAGAGAACCTTTCTGGAAAGATTGCTTTTTTGCACAACTGAAACAAACTCCATGTGAACTTTATTGTGGCATGAGCGTGTTTGAAATTACATCACGGCAGTTCATTCTTCCATGTTGTTTGAAAACAGATTTGGGCCTTTAGTCAAGTAACTCGATTGTCATTTAGTACTTGTACGGATATACAAATAAATCTCCTCCAGGGCATATATTACAGGACGGCACAAAAGAACATGCCCAATTAGCAGCTAAATCAATTAATTAAGCTGTTTTAGGCCTGAATTTTAGAGATAACGGACCTTGACCTGAGCATTATCTCAATCTGTTCACTTATCTGTATTTCCTCTCCTCCGCAGGCACAATTCCGCCTATTAAGTCAGCGCGAGGGGAAGGGGATGATGTTAAAAAGCTTTTCTCTATCGGCTGTCCTGTCATCCTGGTCACATTGGGTATGGCTCTGCTCTTTATTATCCGCAAGAAACGCAAGGAAAAGAGACTCAAAAGACTCAGAGGTGAGAGCGAAAGATTCAGGAAAATGTACTTTAACTTTGAATATTCAGTTAAAGTATATTATTATTTTTATTTAATAATTTCAAAGCTTATATTTGAATATTCTAATACGTCATATATTTGTATTATGCAATTTTACAGCTTTTTAAATAAAATGCCTCTGTTTTCCTATGCAGATGCGAAGAGCTTGGCTGAGATGCTTATCAGGTAAGGATATAGTTAAGTCTCTATACAAACTGAACTCAAAAATTAACTACACATGAATTGTCTGTATTTGAGGAACTGGCAGTGGCAATACTTTTTTCCTCTGTGTCTGTGTGTGTCTGTCTGTGTTTGTTTTGTACCTGGAGCAGTAAGAACAATAGAAGTTTTGACACTCCAGTAAAAGGCCCACCTCAGGGACCCCGACTACACATTGATATCCCACGCGTGCAGCTACTTATTGAGGATAAAGAGGGAATCAAACAAATAGGTCAGTTTGTTTGCACATACCAAAGTCATAAACTAGTGCAATATACTTGTAAAAAATAATAAATGTAAATTATGCTTTAAAATTTATTTTAGTTCAAAACTTTGGGATCTAAATGTTTTTAATTATTGAATATTTAAATTAAATGAATAGTTCACCCAAAAAATTAAGCTACGACTTAAAGGAAATCAAACTGAGTTTTTAATCAATATCCATTTTTTAAATTACTGAATAAAACATGACAAAAGAATAAGAAACGTACATTTTCCTCAAAACACACGTGTATTTCTCTGTTGTGTGTGATAGGCGAAGACAAGGCCACCATCCCTGTGACCGACACAGAGTTTAGCCAATCAGTAAACCCTCAGAGCTTCTGTACGGGCGTGTCTGTGCATCACCCCGCCCTCATCCAGAACACAGGCCCTTTGATTGACATGTCGGATATCAGGCCAGGCACCAGTACGTCACAGCTTACATACTTATTCCATAATAGGCTGAATAGTGGAGAATGTTTCATACACTGTCTTATTTTACGTTTCTCAGATCCAGTATCGAGGAAGAGTGTGAAATCTGCGCACAGCACAAGAAACCGCTATTCAAGCCAGTGGACTCTGACTAAATGCCAGGCATCCACACCTGCTCGCACTCTCACCTCCGACTGGCGGACAGTGGGCTCACAGCATGGCATTACGGTTACAGAGAGTGACAGCTACAGTGCCAGTTTGTCCCAGGACACAGGTCTCACAAAAAATTTACATATTTTTAGTCTTATTAGCCAGACTTACTATTTTATCATTTCATATGTAGGTTAAATGACTCCTTTTTTTGCCAATCAATTGATTATCAATGCCTTCACACTCTCTTTGTCCTCTTGTGTCCTCAGATAAGGGGCGTAATAGTATGGTGTCTACAGAAAGTGCGTCTTCCACATACGAGGAGTTAGCCAGAGCATACGAACATGCTAAGCTGGAGGAGCACCTACAACATGCCAAGTTTGAGATTACAGAGTGCTTCATTTCCGATAGCTCTTCTGATCAGATGACCACTGGCACCAATGATAACGCAGACAGCATGACCTCTATGAGCACGCCATCTGAACCTGGAATCTGTCGCTTCACTGCCTCTCCGCCCAAACCCCAGGATTATGACCGTGGCAAAAACGTGGCAGTGCCCATTCCCCATCGAGCCAACAAGAGTGAGTTGATGATGTATTTAGGTGCTTTTGGAGGAACACTCCACTTTTTTGGAGGAATATGCTCATTTTACATGTCTTCTACAGTTACACAGTTGGGATTTACTGTTTTTTTTAATCCATTCAGCCAATCTCTGGGTCTGGCGGGAGCAATTTTAGCTTATCATAAGTCACTGAATAGAATTATACTTTTTGCATTTTGCTCAGAAAACTCAAAAAGGAAAGTTCATAGTTTTCCTATTTAAAGATTGACTATTCTGTTGTTATATTGTGTACTAAAACAGATGGAAAATAAGTTGCCATTTTCTAGGCTAGTCTAGAAACTATAATTCTGGTATACTAATCAAGGAAATTTGCTGTCGTACCAAGACCATTTTGCTGCACTTGAAAATAGTCTACAAAAAGTAGACTATGTAATATTACTGTGATAATATCTGTAATATCACTGTACCTTTTGCAGCCAAGTAGGAAAGTTGTTGAAAGTCTTTTGAATTATATATTGGCAAAATGTATAAAAATGGTAAAATTAGTAAAAATCATCTGTTTAAGTCCAAGTAACTCGTAAAATGATATTTTTTCAAAAAATGCGAAGGAATCCTTTAAGTGGAAAATCTTAAGAATTTTCATATTGATGATGCAAAGTTCAGCTTTCTAATTATCACTTATACATATCAGTATTTTAATATAAATGTACTTTTTCCTGCAGGTGAGTACTGTAACCTCCCCCTATACATGAAGACGGACCCTTTCTTCCGAAAACAGGCAGAGCTGCACGATCCCTGCCCGGTGGTCCCGCCTCGCGAAGCCTCCATCCGGAGCCTTGCTGCCAGGGCCTATCACACACAGGGCCGTCACATGACATTAGACCCCTCCAAACAGCAGGCCCTCACACTGGGCCATGGTGGCCTGAGCAGCCTGACCAGCTCAGGGGCCTCTGGTACATCGGGCCCACCCTCAAGCGGGGCCGCTGGGAGCTCCAGCATCAGCTCAGGCACAGCCACCCTGCCCCAGAGGACTCTCACCATGCCCAGCACCTCCTCCACATCCTCAGCCCCAAGTGGGGCAGCTGCCGCTGGAGCAGGAGCGAGTGCAAGCTCCACAGGAGGCAGCGGCCCGACGCCTGGGAGCTCCAAGGTTGGAGGATCCAGAGACTCTCTGCTAGAGAGCAGCTCATCCGGCCTAGGCAGACTGCAAAAGCAGAATGCTGGGGCGTACTCCAAATCCTACACTCTGGTGTAGCTCACACACACGTATAGAGATACAGTACGTTCACACCCAAACCTGGAGTCTGGGCAGGGGCGGAAATGAACAAAGGCGGGACAGGGGGTCTCTCTCTCTCTCATTTCCTCTCTGTTACCTTAATTTGCTTTCCTTTTTAATCTTCTGCTCAAGCTTTTTATCCGGCCTTCTCCAGGATTAAATATGCCAAACCCCAGGACCCTTTCCCTAATTTTGCCTTCTTTTATTTCTTACATTTTTGTCCTTCTCTCTCACCTTCTTCCCCACTCGCCTTTCTCTTCTCTGTCAAAGACACCTTGGACCTTATGCACGAAATGCTTTCCATGTGCACATTTGATTTCTCAACTTCAGAAAATAGGGAAAAGAGGTTAAGAGATGTATTGTTTCACATTAACCCATCTAGATGTTTTTAGGCTGTCAAAAAAGTCTCTCTTTTTTTTTTTTTTTTTTTTGTCTCACATAACGTCATACTGCAACGCATTGCCTCGGAAAGCTTATGCATAAACAAATCCACTACGGTGTCAACCTTCCGCCCCTCCTGATCCACATCGGTCTGGAAAAACAGCTCAAAGATGAAAAGTCTTAACCGCCTGAACCGAGTCTTTGCGATTTTTTTTTCATGCAATTGATGACACAGTATAGAGTGTTATTGACTATTTTGTAAACAAACAAGAAAATCATGAAAAAAAATGTCTGGAGCCATTTTCACAACGGATGTATGGTTACTGTACTTTTATTATTACTTTTTTGTTTGGTTTTCTATTTTCAAAGTTTTGAACTTTAGCACTAAGGAGGGTCGGGTGGATCCACCGAGCTTTCTTAAGCTTGTGTATGCGTGGTGTGTGTGCATGTGTATGTATACGTGTAAAGATATATGTATACATGTGGTCAGCACACACCTTTAAAGGGACCTCTCAAGCAGGCCTGCGCTTGGTCTCAGCATCGGAAAGGAATCTGTTTGGAGATGCCAAGTGCCACCCACTGAGCTACAAGGTTCCAAGTCCATCTGAAAAGGGGTGATGGGACGAAGAGAATACTGAAAGGGTAGAATCATCTCTCTCTCTCTCTCTCTCTCTCTAAACTCCTTTTTAATATGAAAGGCTCTTGTTTTGCTGGTTGTTTGTTTGTTTGTTCGTTCGTTCGTTTGATTGTTTGATGCCATATACTTATCACCCCTCCTTCCCCAACCAGACCTCCCCGAAAAAGTGTTACTACTTCCTCTGTCTCACTGTGAACGCCTAACAGCCTCTCCTGGATGGACCGAGCGCAGACAGAAAGGCGGAAAGAGGGCATAGAGGTAGGGAGGAAGTAGAGGCAGATGGGCCCATGAACAGAGAGGGAGAGATATCTGCCGTCGCTGTGTAGCTTTTCTGCGTTTATTCATTGTTTCTCTTTTTTCTTTGCTTTCCTTCCCCACATGAAGACTCTAACGGTCATTCCTATTCAAAGGTCTTAGAGACTCTAGCTTTAGGTAGCGCAGGGGTGAATAGAGGAGGGAATGAGTGAAAAATAGGAGGGAAAGTTTTTCGTTTAGCCCCTAAATGAATCGAATATCCTCTCAACCCTCCTTCGTTCACTCAGTTTCCAAAGCAAAGCCCCATCACAGAGAAACTTCCAAAAATCAACAAACTCTCCCAATGATTTAAATGGAAAAAAAGTACTACATCAGGGCTCCTGCAATACAAAAGAAAAGAAAAAAAAGAAAATATATTGCAATGTTTGTCAAAATATATACATATATATTTCTATCTAAAGATATAGTAAATATATACATGGTGAGAGCAGAGATTTAATGCCATATCTAATTGAAAAATAAAATTTTTATTTTAAAAAAAGATTTGAAGACAATCGCTCAGTGGGAGGTGCAGCAGTAAGCGAGAGGAGGTGTCGATCATGAAATGCTGAGACAAACGGGTAACATAACTAAGAAAGATTGAAACCGCGGCAGTCGCCGTGTTGGGAATTCTGGGAAAAGACCTCTGAGGTTCCCAAACTAACTTCCTGTCATCATTATAATCAGCCAGGGCTGCACAGTGCAACATGCCTGTATGGTATGAAAGAGATATTTATGGACATTTCCCAACACACTCTCTACAGTTGCTTGGAAACAATGGAAATTTGCCACAGCAACTCCAGCTCGGAGATGGACCCGCGACATCTGTGCATGTCATCTCAATCCATGCACCATCTCTACTGCCCAATGAGTAGCTTAAAATACCCACAGTGCTTTGAGAGCTTTCCATCAGGCCCTTAAAGAGACAGTTCGTCCAAAAATGAAATCTCAGTCATCATTTATTCAAGTTCATGTTGTTTCTAAACCTATGTTAACTGCTTCTTGTTAAGGAAATATTTTTTGTCCAAACAATGTAAGCAGGGGTTGTTGCAATGCAATTGTCAAGACAATTTTGATTAAAGAAAAAATTCAATTCTGATTATTTCATAAATAATCTGGTTCCAGCATGTCCACAAAACCATAGGTTGCCCCATTTGTTATTTGAGTTTGCTTGCAAGTACATTTTAGGCAAATATGTTCCGCTTGATGTGCACTTCAACTGAGGGGAGCTCCACAGCTGACCTCTATCCAAGAGGCATTACATCACAAAAGCACAGACTCAGTGGTAGGGTCTAGGAAGGGTTTAGGCCATTTTAGATTGGGCCAACTGCCACAATATTAAAGGGCCATTACAAACTGAAAGCAGGACTTCAAAGGAGCCAATTCGAAGGGCCATTCGGAATGGATTTATGGGACAATTTTGGCTCCCATTATACTTTTCACAAGTTTAATCGTGCATTCCAAAAAACTATTTTTTGGCTCTCTACATACTCATAACTTTGAAGATTTCCAATAGGAGGGTAGGACTTAGAGCATATGAATGACACATTTAGAATGGAACACAGCACCAGTATGTAGCTACTATTGCTGCACAAAATCTTGTCAGCTAGAACTGCCAATCAACAGAAGGTTCATCTTGTAAGGTTTTATGGTTAGTGCTCAGCCTACCTAAATTCATATTTTGAGTGTGAGTGATTGATCATGAAAGATAAAACAAAATAAACAAAGATTAATTTCTATGGATATCATTATAATACTGAATTAATTTTCAGTACAATGATCATAATTTACAGTACCACGAAATTTGGAACACATATGCTGAATCCCAATTCACATACTTATACTACGCCCTAAAAGTATACACTTTTTTTGTAAATGAAAAGTATATACTTTTCGAGTGTGTAACAGAAGAGTATGCAAGCTTTGGGACATACTACATCCTCATTAATAGATCATTAGGTTGCTTAATTACATTCCGTCAATCATCTCGACACATCATTCACATTTCTTTTATATTTAATTACCTACCTTATTGGAAAAGTAGCAGCAAGATAATCTGCCATTTGCGAGTCTTTTATGCAGCAAAATCTCCTCAGGTCTTTGGGTAATTATGCATTCAGAAGTTAATGTTCAAACATATCTTAATATAAGTTCACATTGTTGTTGTATCAAATATAAAAGGGACAACACGCTTTAAATATGTACCAGTTGACTAGATATCAATTAAGTCATTCAAACAACTTTACTGAAGCCTCTCTACTTGACGGTTGGTCTCGCATGTTTGTAGTTTGTAGTTCTAATCAATTTCTTGTCCAACATGCAATGTATTGTGGGCAAAATTAGCAGTTAGAGTATGGACACTTTTACACTTTGAATTTTTATCGGAAATAGTAAACCATCTGGGTACCTTTATTTAGCATACTCTTTTCCAGGGCTTAATTTGTGCCGGAACATGCCGGATCCTGATCCTCTGAAATCTGATCTGGCACCTCATTTTACTGATCCCCCTCCTCAACCGCTCTCCTCCCACGTCTGCTGTTTACTTTCACTTCCTTTCACGACTCCCCAACCCTCTTCACTTTCATCCACGACAACCTCCTGCTCTTCACTTTCGTCCTTTGTCTGCGACACCCCTCTGCTATAAAACGCCCCCACCCCTCCCCCCTCACAATTCACAAATTAAGCACTGCTCTTTTCAACATACTATGGTTTGGGACATACTAATTCTATTTTCAAATACTATTTAGGATGGATAGTATGCGAATTGGGATGCAGCAATAGACTTTCATTGTATGGACAAAAAAGCTATAAACTTTTTAAAAAATAATAATAATCTTCTTATTGGTTGTTTCATTTGGAAAAAAAAGTTAAAGGTTCAGAATATCATGTGACTGAACAAATGATGACAGAAGTGTGAACTATAGCATTAAGGTGAGATCGCTCTTGTGATTTTAAAATTTCAAGCTTTCAGCACATCTGATAGGTCAAACCTTCTAAATCAGGGGAAAGATGCTACATTTATGTACTGCATATTTATGACTTAAACAATGACTTAAAACATGTGACCCCTGCAATAGACTCACAGGAAATAGTAATAAACACATTTACTGTTTGTTCAACGGGCTTCAGTTTTAGGCAGCCGTCTGAACATATCTCATGATAGGAAGACTTGACAACAAAATCCCAAGGTTAAGAATAGGGACATGTCGTTTAAAATTGAGCGGATTGAATGAGAATATATATCTGTTTATGGCATATGAAGAAAAAAAAATCTGCTTGACTTACACCGGAGATGTTTTTTTGGTGGCTTGATGAAATAGGATTGTGTTACAGTGTACCCCAAAGTTGTGTAAGATAAATTTGATCGCCCAGATCTAACCCAATCTATAGACAGACTTGCAAAGAATGTGGACTTGTTGAAAAAAAACAGTGAAAGAAGTATGTGTTCCTCTTATTGCTGCTTAAATGCCCACTGATTGGGTTATGTCTGTCTGTCTGATGGCAGATGTGCCCAGTGCATTTTGCCATGAACATGTTTCATTAAGATTAGACCGATATCTATATCAGTGTTCATGCCTGTTCAGGTGAAAAAGATTCCCTTGACCATACCCCACGTATTTTTCTTTTTTTATCTTTAAAAAACATTTGCTGACTTAAAATGAACTTGATTTCATCTTTGGTTGCATTATTTATTTTTAAAAAACAGAGGTTTACAGCTGTTTTTGTTCGGTACGATGATGATTTATGTTGAAAAGAAAATGCAGTTGTATTGCGCAATGGGGCAGGCCTGTTTAGCAAGTCTTATCAGGGACCCCTAAGCTCCAACCAATCATAGGAGAAGCTATGTGGATTTTGGGAGGAGTCAGGAAAAGAACTCCTTCCCACACGCCTGTTTCCCCGCCCAAATTAGCCCCAATAAAAAAAAAATTCCTCCTGCTATACCCAAGGCGTCGCTGTCAGCATAATTTTTAATCTTCAAATAAAGACTCTTGTATATATAAAACTGTTTTGTATAAATAATTACTATTTTCGACATCTCCATTAGCAACCAGGGCACAATTATAAGTCTGGTTAAAGGTATAACTTTAAATGTGAGGGGATTAAAAAGAAACAAAAAAGTATAAAATCTAAGAAAAAAAGACTTTACACCTTGAGTTTTGAATGGGGCACATGAACCCAGACCAGATGTCTGGCATTTGAGTTCTTTTTCTCCTTTTTTATAATTTGTCCTACATTTTGATTCATTTATGTTGTTGGATGTTTTGTTTGTTTTTACTTTTGTTTGGTTTCTACCTTTTTGGTTAACTTGACGAAAAATGGCATTGCATGCTCTGAATATTTTGCTGGTTATTAAAAGAAAAAGGAGACAAATAACTAAAAGGGAAAAAAATTTAAAAATGCAGAGGGGATTACTTAACTTTTATGGAAAAAGTTGCTTCAATTTGCAATTGCTTGTGTTTAAATATACATTTTTTTTCTATGAAAACAAATCAAAAACAGAAAAAGAGTACTCCAACACCTTGTGCAATAAAGCTATCTTTCTATGAATGGTGCCTTGTCCCTTGTGTGATTTTTTTTTTCTTTAAAAATACATTATAAATATTTATTTCATCAACAGACATATGATAAACTATATCATATTGAATTGCGAAAGCCAATAACACCGTAGAAATATGTGACAACAGCCAGTGAGCTTGCATTTAATCTACATCTTAAGCCAGACACTGGGGAGTTACAACAGTTTTATGTTTATCTTTTTCAAATTTACTCACAACTTTTTTTAATTTATATTAGTATAATTTATATTAGGCAGCCAAAATCTATCTCTACCTGCCCGGTGGGAGAAAAAAATATATAGTTCATTTAGGCATGGGCCGATAAATTTTGGATAGTAACCTTGGATAAACAAAAAAAAAAAACACGATTTCACGGTACTGTGATTACTGCTCTAAAATAAATTATTTTGAAATGTCTAGGTAAAACAAGATACAACTTATTTTATTTTAGGAAACATTTAGAATATTTTGGAACATGTCTGGCTAAATAAAATAAATTTAGTTCTCTCTTAATTAGTTTCAAAAACAAAGATTTAGCAGTTTTAAAACCTAGACTTTTGCAAACCGTGGTAAACCTTGAAACCAGTTATCGTGCCTAATTTCAATGCCTTTACATATGAATAATTATGTATATGCTGCTGATACGGCAGAAATAAATCCACTTGTTGAAAATAAAGGAGAAAAGTCAGAATATTATAAACCACTTCCCAAATAACATATATATTATATATAGAACTACACTGGACATACTGTATTAACATATTGGAATGTCTTTATAGCTGCAAAAATAACCTGAAACAATGTTCAGTTAACATCATTTTTTGGTTAATAAAAAATAAATAAATAACTTTCAAAAGTTAATGCAATTTAGTAATTTTTATAAATATATAGCCAATAACAAATGACATTATATCTTTTTTATTTAGTAAATGTATGTTTTTGTTTGGCTTCACATTGGCGCAGTGGGTAGCATGATCGCTTCACAGCAAGAAGGTTGCTTGGTTCAAGCCCCGGCTGGGTCAGTTGGCATTTCTGTGTGGCGTTTGCATGTTCTCCTCATGTTCGCTCCGATTTCCCCCACAGTACAAAGATATGTGGTACAGGTGAATTAAATTAACAAAATTGGTCATAGTGTTTTTCCCAGTGTTGGGTTAAGGCTGAAAGGGCATACTCTGCGTAAAACATATGCTGGATCAGTTAGTGGTTCATTCTGCTGTGGTGACCACTGATTAGTAAAGGGACTGAGCCGAAAAGAAAATGAATGTTTTTGTTTTTATTTAATAAAAAAATGTGTTTTCAATTTGGGCTACTCTTTATATTCGGGCTACCAAAAACTGAAGAGTGCCTGCCCGAGGGCTACCAAGGATTTAGAAAATTTTCAAGCCCTTTTCTGTTTTTGTTAATAAGACTATACCTTACAAATGCAGCCTAATTAATGAACCCTCTAATTTTTATGACTTTCGTCATTGTTGGGATTTCTTTTAAAGCTGGCAGATACAGTATGTACATCTTATTATTAATTAATATAAATTAAAAATATATATATATTTTTGCCATTATCACCCAGTCCCAGTACAAACCATTAGTTGTTTGCTTACCATTGACAATGCAGAATTCCACCATTCATCCTTCCTTCCAATCCTTTTGTCCTCTTTTATTAATGCTCAGCGCTTTTATCAGGCTGAAAGGTGAGGCGTTTTCTGAAATGGAAATCACAGAAATTTCCTAGTACAGTGTTAATTATGAACTTGAAAATGTAAACACTGGGATATTTTGTATGAGACATCTGGCATGTTTTTTTTTTTTTTTTTTTTTCCATTGCACATTTTATTACACAAAACAATAACAAAATTAAGACTAGAAAAAAATTACAAAACAAAATTGAATATAACTTACAGTATTTTTTACATTTTCTAACTGCAATTAACATTTTTAACCAAACTTTTCAAATGTTATTTTATGTTTAAGCTTTTGTATTTTACTCAAATTTGAAACCTCCTACAGTGTTTGTTTTTCTGCAAGTGTAATTATTCAGCTCATTTAACGCCAGTATGATGTGCTGTAATAGGGAACTTTCAGGAATGAGAAACTACACTTTGTTAAATAATAGGCATACGATACTACTTTAATTTAACATAAATATTTAACATTTCACTACCTTGAAAACGATCACGACGGCTCTTTTGCTCTCCTCTCGACTTCAGGTGTATTTCTTCTTCGTAGTTAAATTAGCAACTCCTTACTACATAATCAGTGTAGCTCCTCGCAGCCCCCTCTGTTGGTGAAAATATTCACTACAATTCGGAACGGTGGCGAATTTAATTCGTTTCCTTTTTTCTTTCTTTCTTTTTCATTGCATTCGAGGCTGTTGAAATGTAAGCGTTCTGTCAAGCTGTGACATTTCCGAGGATATGTCAGGATTCCGAGGCACAGGATACCATAAACAGGTGCTCCATCAGAAATTACTTCCTATCCACTTTTTTCCCCAAACTAGACCACATGTCTTTTAAGTTTGAGTTGCACTTCCGGTGTGGTGAACTTCCACAAAAAAAAAAAAAAAAAAAACTGAATCAAATCATTAAAATAATAACAAATAATAAAATATTTTTCTACTTAAGATTTTTAAAACATTTGATCATTACAACATATGTTATCATAAAAAGCATCAGCATATGAAAAAGGTGGATAGCCTAGTAGGCTAGGTTAAAAACAGGTTACATGATGCGAGAATTGCAACGTCTACTTACTATATAGGTGCAAACAACAGTATAATAACAATGTCCTAATTTATCGTATTTAAAAAAAAAAAACATGAGTCGAGAAGTTTGCTACCCCTTATGATCAGCATAAACTTTGTTTGACGTTTGCAAAACTAGGGACTATCACTAAAGTCACATACAACATTGGTAGCCTATTTTCTAACTAATATCATTTAATATAATTACAAAACCAATTTCCTTAACGATCATTGAAAAGTACATTATATATAATGACTTGTTTCCACTGAGTGGTATGGTACAGTATGGTTCGGTTCGGAAGCGTACCGTACCACTTTTTCAGCACCCTTTTGAAAAAGTACCAAACACGAGAAAGGGTACCAAAAGGCGGAGCCAGACGTGCAGCTGAACGCTATTGGTTTACAGAGATCATTCGCCTACGCCACAAGCCAGAATGAAAGCAATGGAACTGTCGTGTTTAAAATACACAGCCGACGAGCCAAGAGATTACAGCGTAATTATATATACACATAATAACGAGCCATGGTCGACCCGGCTCAAACAAACCTTGTCATCCTCTTGATGAACAGCCACAAAGCCAAAAAGAAGAGCAGATTTAACCTGTGCCCCTTAGTTTTTTATGAGCAAGTCTGAAGCGCAAGAGGTTTCGCTTTCTTACGCTCGCCGCGTGTCTATATCTGAAATAACAAACTTCTTGAGCTGATGATAATAACCTGTGTGTGATTATTGACGTGCTTTTGAAACCCGATCCTGTCAGAAACTGACAAACGCGAGAGTGACAACTGAAAAAACAAAGGAGAAGCCGGAAAAAAAGAACACATTATTTTTTCAGCAAACGTCAACAAACTGCCATGTTTAATTATTATCTTCACCTTTTGGACTATTATGAACTCAGAATGATGGAATGACTCTCTAACAGAGGTTACATGTACTACTGAAGATTAAAGACACAGATGAGAGGTTTGCTCTGACTGGGCTATATTTTGTGTTGTTTTTTAATCTAAATAAGGACTAAATGTATGCTTTGTGTAGTTCTTCTGTAGTTGGTAACATATCGGAGACTGTAAGGGGCTGTATGTGTTCATATATGTTGCATTTATTTATTTGTTTTATATAATTACAGACGTTACAGTAGGCTATTTCGCACTGTCATTGGTCTGCAGTTATATTTAACTCATGTTCATAGAAAGGTTAGTAATAAACATTTATACAGAAGTATTTATGTGTATAAAGCGTCTGTTTTGTGAGAAATGCTTCTCATATGATTTGTGAACGACCTGTATGGCTTTAGTGTAGACATTTTCTCGAGCGAAAATGAAGTCGACTGAAACTTTCTGTCGTACACCACACCCACCAAAAGAGTACCCTTGGTGTTGGAAACGTAAACCTGATAAAGGTGACCCATACCAACCCGAACCGTACCATACTGTACTGTACCAGTCAGTGGAAATGAGCCATTAGGGGTGTCCCCTGCTAAAAAAAAAAACAGCTTAAACCAGCCTGAGCTGTTTTGCTGGTCGACCAGCCTGGTTTTAGAGTGGTTTTGGCAGCCTGATCTCACAAGAAAACGTAAGTATTTTACGTTTTGTCGGTTTAGTGGCTAATTCGTATGAATTCGTACGAGTTCAGTCGTACGAAATTGTACGATTTAAAAAAGGAGGTGTGGCACCTAACCCCACCCCTAAACCCAACCGTCATTGGGGGATAAGCAAATCGTACTAAATTGTACGAATTAGATCGTACGAATTCGTACGAATTAGCCACTACATCAAAAAGTTACGAATTGCTGTGAGATTGTGTTGGTTTTGGCCATTTCCAGCCTGGTCTTAGCTGGTCAAGCTGCAGCTAAGACCAGGCTGGTAATGACAAAAACTGCTCTAAAACTAGGCTGGTCGACCAGCAAACCAGCTTAGGCTGGTTTAAGCTGTTTTTTTTTTTGTTTGTTTGTTTGTTGTTGTTTTTTTCAGACTAAGTCGAAAAGAAAATAAATTCATGAATGAACATAAAAACACAGTTACACACTGCATAACTGTCCTACAGTAAAATATAGTTAACATTAGTTAAATACTGTACAAAAATCGGTAACAGTGTAGTTGGATGGTGAAAAAAAAAAAGTCTCTCAAACCACTGGTCAATTGCAGTTTCAACAATAAATCTGCGTAGCAAGTTCAGTTGTGACCTTCCTATTTTCCTGTTGCGTATACACACTGTAAAGTAAACAAACATGTTATTTATTTTTTTTCTTCTTCTTAATACCTTGAGTCCTTTTATCTTGCCTCTGTTGCAATGGGGTTTTTGGGGGGGTTGGTTGGTCAAGAAATTGTAAAATAAAATGTATTTTATTTTTAAAAAAGTTACAAATTATTTTAGTCATTATGCTTATTAAATACATGTAGGTTTGCCTTTACTTTTTTAAAGTTCATTAATAATAACAAAAGATTAGAAATTAAAGTGTAAAGTCTTTCCAGTTATATACTGTACATAATGTAACATTAATAATTCAAAACCTATTTTTACAGTATATGCTTATGATTTTATTTTATTTTATTTCAGATTAAACGCAGTTTTGAATTGTTTGTATAAAATGTACTCCAAGAATTATTAAGCAGATTAGAGTTTTTCACTAGCACCAGCTCACCAGCAGAGGGAAGAAAGACACTACATAATTGAGAAAGAACTTGGGAATTGGGAAATTGGGAAAATGTTTATTGAATGTGATAGTACATTGCCATGGCAGTTTACAAAAAACACTCACACGATATCTTTTATTTCAGAGTTGAAAATTACTCATCACTCTCTGTATTTTACATTTTGCTTCACACCTAGGCACATTGCACTCATTCACCCAGGCACATACATACCCACACACAGTGTAATGTAGCATGTAAATGTTGCATGTGAAGTACATTGCCGCACAATACAGATTAACCTTAAATAATTACAAAAAAATAAATAAATAAATAAACGATATATATTTAAAGTGATATTTCACCCACAAAAAAATGTACTCACAAATTATTCACCCTTAAGCGTTTCCAAACCTTTATAAGTTTTTTTTTTACCCTGATGATCACAAAACAAGAAACTTGTTTTAATGTTTTATCCATTGAGATCCATAGTAGGATCAACAACAACTTTGGAGGTCAATGTTTACAAGTTTTCCGCATTCTTCAAAATATACTATTTTTTGTTCTCGGAAAAAAAAAGAATAATAATAATATGTGTGTGACAAGTAAAGTGTGAGCAAATGATGACAGAATTGTAATTTTCATGTGAAATGTGTGTTTGTGAGGTGTGTGTATATACTTTAGGTACACAAGAGGTCTTCTGGTACCCAGAATTCAGCTAAATCTGAGGGGAAAAAAACAGCTGTGGACATTTGAGGACATAATCAGAAATAAAATAAATTGTAACCCTTAAAATATGCAAACGGTTTTTAGTTTTAGTCTTATTTATATATAATTATGTTAAAAAATAAACAAAACCAAAATATATATTGTTTGTAAACAAGTAAAGATTACAGTGATTATTACACATTATCCTGCATGTTTTTGTGTGCATGTTGACCTCTTTTATCATAAAGATTTTCTGATCTGTGAGCGTTTGTGGCGTCTGTTATCAGCAAAAGCTCTGAAATGTTCGTCGTTGTCTGAACATTTGTGTTCGTGCAAGTGTCAGCTATCAGTACATCTGAATACGAGACTGTGTCAATCAAAAGTCAACCTTTGACATGTGCACAGTTACAGGGTTTAGAGGGCTCGAAGAGGAGAATAACACTGCGTCTTGATTGGTGCAAAATGGACATTTTAAACGCTGACAGTTAAGTCTAATTGATCATTTATTTGTGGTCTTTGTGCTTCTTCTGCTGGTACTTCCTGTACTGGCTCTGAATTGTAGCCGCCGCCTTTTCAGCAGAGGATCCAGTGTGTCCATTACTGGAAGAAGAATCTAAAAATGACACAAAAAATTGTTAACATTTGGAAATACATTCATTTTTCTTCGGCTTAGTCCCTTTATTCATCGGGGGTCGCCACAGCGGAATGAACCACCAACTTATCCAGCAAATGTTTTCACTTTATCATTTAATATACTCACTCTTTCTGTAAACTCCAATACTGTTTCTTCTCTGTCCCTCGAACTACAAAGCAAAAAACACACACAAAAGCTGTAAACAAATATATTTTATGTCAGTAAAATGTATAGTTACAAAGTAAGAATAAGCTATTTGTAAGCTGAGCACTCAGAGAGTGTAAGCATTGTGTTATTATAGCTTTTTTGTATTGATAGAATTATATTGATAAAAAAAAAAGTTTGTCATAGTAACGTGTCATAGAAAAGACTGAACATCTTACAAATTTCAACTGTTCCTAAATCTTTCTTATTACATGAATTACAAATAGTTTTGAAGAACTGTCGTAATATAGCAACTAAACCAGAAATAGGATCTGAGAATTGACATTTCTGTGATTGCTTTGTTTATTTGAGCATCCTGAACACCTTTTCAAACAATACCACACCGGGGTAGAGGATTGTCTAAATTTGAAAACTGTTGCATTTGAATTTAATAATGCAAGTTATAATTTTTAAATATATTAAATATCATATATATATATATATATATATATATATATATATATATATATATATATATATATATATATATATATATATGAGTATCAGAAAAGTTTTTTTAAATATTGAAAAACTATATCCATTCATAATATAACTGAATAATGTCCAGCATACAGCATACACTGTAAAAATATCTGTTATTTTACGGGAAAAAAAAAGTCAAATAACAACCGTTATATTACAGACATTTGCCGTAAAATAACAGACAGCAAATTACAGAAATTTACCGGAAATTTAAATTTAAAGAAATTTCTGTAATGTATTCTGTTATTTTAAGGTAAATGTTGGCACCCCAGCTGCCGAAAAAAAAAAAACTTAAAATAACAGATTTTTTTTTGCTGTGTATACACATTGTCACAGAATTCAACTTAGACATGTATAGCACTAAAATCGGAAAACTAAATAAATAAATAAAAAACTATGTCCAATACACTGAAAAAATAAGATTTCTGCAAAATTGTTGCAAACAATTTTGAATTTAAACAAACAAATAAAATTTAGTAATGTTCAACTTAATTTGTTGGTTTAAATTCAGCCCAAATAAATTGTTCACAACCACTTACCTTAAAAAAATTTAATTAGTAAATCCAAGGAATCATTTTGATTTTTTTTTTTTTTTTCAGTTTAGGTTTCTTAGAATCAAATAAGATCTTATGGGGCAAACTTGAAATCAATCAATGTTCTATAGAGTACACTGAAAAAAGTGTTGCATGCAAAACTGTTGCAAACTATTTATTTGTGTTGTATTTTAAACAAACAAATTAAATTGAGCAATGTTCAACTTAATTTGTTTGTTTAAATTCAGCCCAAATAAATTGTTTACAACCACTTAACGTTAAAAATTGAGTAAATCCAAGGATTCATCTTTGAATAATTTTTTTCAGTGTATTGTAAAAATACAAAAATCTGACAAGATGGTGTTGAAAACACAATGAGAACCCTAATTATGGATAAACTGTCCCTCTGACAAGTTCAGAAATTCACACCATTTAAAAAATGCTTTTACACCCTTTTTTACGTCATTGCTTTACAAGAGAGTTGGCGCATCCTCATGTCCTTGAACACTCAAAAGCATCAGCCATGCAGGTATAATCACACATGGCATCTTTCTGTCTTTCCTGCTGGAATGTGTGAGACATGGTGGCAGAGACAGGTCACTCAGGTGCGAGACGTCTCTGGCGGGACATTCCACACATTCTTCAGCTTATACTGTGCGACAAGCCACTGAGGTCATGTCACAGTCCTCATGGACACTCTATTTCACGCAGCGCCAATTATTTTCATTCAAATGGAATGTAGCTTTTTTTTTTCAATGTTACAAGAAATGTACATGAAAGTGTTTCTTAAACGAGGCAGATTTTTCTTCAAAAGCACTGCATGACCAGTAAATATCTAGTCTCTAGTCTAATATAAAAGTCTCTGTGGCCGTTATATAACATTACATTTTGAAGGGGGAAAGGAAAGTCATGGCATGGTCCAGTATGATGACCAAAGCTTGGAGTTTATCCTCTGCGTTTAACCCATTGAAGTTCACACAAACACACACCATGAACACATGCCCGGAGCAATTTATATTTTAGGCCACTGGTGTCAATCACACTTCCTGGAGTTCCACAGATCTGCATATAGCTTTAGATTTAATCACTGCTTAATATGTGAATTGCGAGGTCCCGGAAGAGATCGGGGTAACGGATCTGGCATGGGGGGGGGGGGGGGGTGTTAGGCACGGACAAGAGTGAAGAGAGGGGGGGGGTGAGTTGGCGGGGCGTTGGATGGCAGAGGGTTGTCGCGGACGAAAGTGAAGAGGTTTGGGGAGTCACGGAAGAAAGTGAAAGTGAACAGCGGACGGCGGAGGAGGGCGGTTGAGGAGGGGGATCAGTAAAATGAGGTGCCAAATCATATTTCAGAGGTGCCGGATATGGATCAAGCGTGTTCTGGCACAAATTAAGCCCTGGCTTTAATTTAACACACCTGATTGAGTCCTTTATGCTTTTTAGAAACCCACAGGCAAGTGTGTTGAAGCAGGGTTGGAACTAAAATGTGAAGGGCAGTGGAACTCCAGGAACTGAATTTGGCACCATTGCTGCAGCCAGCCATTGTGATACCCATGACAGCAGATGGGGGTTTAGTGCCTTGCTCAAGAGTCTTACATCAACTGCGATATAGATCAGTGTTTCTCAACCACGTTCCTGGAGGACCACCAACACTGCATGTTTTGGATGTCTCCCTTGTCAGTCAAACCCATTATAGGTCTTTCATTATCTGCTAATAAGCCGATGATCTGAATCAGGTGTGTTTGGTTAAGGAGATACAGTATAGAAAATGTGCAGAGTTGGTAGTCCTCCAGGAACATGGTTGAGAAACACTTGTATAAATGGTATAAGTTGAAGCTTCAAATGAGACCTTAGCTGACTACAAATTTAATCCAAAGGTTGCGGGTTTTAAATTGCAAATCCACAACCTTTGGATTCAATTTGGAGCCAGCTAATGTATTACAATGAGATTCAACTCAACATGGCTTGCCCATACATATGTACCTATAAGATTCCATATTGCAACCTCAAAACTAGATTTTAATGCTTTAAAATGTCAAGATGATTTTTAAGTATTAATATGTATCCAGATAGGCACAGACATGCAGCTTTTGAAAAAAATGTCAGCTGTTGTAACTTTATTTTTTTTTAAAGAATCTTTGATTGAAGACAAAATAGTGTTCTTGATCGATAATGGTAACCAGAATATTCACCAGACACCTTAGGTGCCCCTCTCTAGAACTGGGTTGGATTTTCTTTTGCTGAAATCATTCCTCAGGGGTTTTTGTATTGACCTGATAGCACCATGCAGTTGCTGCATATACAGTATGTGTGTTGCATTTATGGTGTGAATCTTCAGATGTGCTCTACTAGACTGAGACCTGGTGATTGTGTAGGCATTTGAGTTTAGTGTACTCATTGTCTTGTTCAAAAATTGGTTTGTAATGATTTTAGCTTTTTGACTTGTTTCCTGCTGGTAGTAGCCATCACCAGATGAGACACACTGTGGTTGTTAATACTTTGGGCATCACCATTATACCACCAACTGCCTCAAAATAAATGATACACTGCAATCCATGCTTTCATGACGTTTATGACAAATTCTGGTCCCACATCTGAAAAGTGCTGCAGAAAATAACACCTGTCAATCTTTTTCCAGACCTTAATTATCAAATTGTGGTATTTTCTGTGGGAATTGTATTCTCGGCTTCATGTTCTCATCTGTCAGGAATTGATAACATTCTTCTACTTCATATTCTCCTCTTCTTTCTCCTACAGGTATTCTTATTTTGTCTCCTTATACTTCCTCTCATTCTCCTCCTCATCCTTCTTTTTCTTCTTCCTCTGCTCCTTCTTATCATTGTCATCTTCTCATCTGCTTTAAGAGTTAAGATGTTGTGTGTTCAGAGATGCAGTTTTGCAGATCTTGCATAAACCCAGTGGTTATTTGAGTTACTGTTGCCTTAATATCAGCTCAACCTGTCTGGCCTTCTCCTCTCATGTCTTGTATCAACAAGGCATTTTCAACCACAGAACTGAAACTCATATCTTCATATTTTATTACTTTAAGTTGTTCTCTTTAAACCATAGAGTTGGTTGTGTGAAAATCCTAGTAGATCAGCAGTTTCTGAAATACTCAGACACCAACAACCATGCCACACTTAAAGTCACTTTCAGTACAGTAATTAGGAAAACCCATTTTGTTTTCCTAATTCTGTTGCTCATATACTTGTATGCATTGACCGTGTATACATTTCTAAATACATTCAGTTGCTGCCATGTGATTGGCGGATTAGAACTTTTTGTTACTGAGCAGCTGTAAATAAAGTATCAGGTAAGTGTACTCTGCATAAAATTGTCAACAACCTTTATACTTTCATCTCTTTAAATTACTTGTAAAAGCTAACGATCCTAATGTAAATAAACTTAAATCTAGAGATCAATTAATCATTGATATCTAAATGTATAAGGTAGCTGTATGAAACATGTTGTTTAAGCTCAGGAAGTCCACACAGACTTCTCTTCCAGAGTCTGTAATGCATTAAGCCACAAATCCCTCTCCATTGGATTACAGGCACCTGAGTGATGTCCAAGTCTAGATTTTCTGAGGTTAGCAGCGAGAGAATGTTTTAAGTGCATGTTGGCCTTGAACGGTACCTACTTTACTACTGTCTGGCAGCCACTGGAATTAAGACTTAATCATATTGTGCAACTTCACAAGAAAGATAGAAGAGGATGCAATGCCTAGAAAATGTAGTTCACATGGAAACCAACATTATAAGAAAGAAACTTAAATTGAGACCAAATCATTGCGCAAGGGTCACCCACATATGTGAGGGCCACATTAAAATTCTCATCTCTTTGTCCACCCACCAGAGTTGCCCTCTTTCACCTTCACCCTTTCTGTTTATTTGTTCCCCGAGCAAAGTCCTTTCAACGTGAATTTAATTAGTGGATTGCTGTAGTCACATTGCAGTGTGAATTTGGGACATAGGGGCTTAATAATCATGACAATATTATCATAATGCAAAGCAATTATAATGGTTCCATTTATGTTACCAAAACTACTTTTCCAAGGACTCATTCACACACACAAAAAGAGAATTAAAATTAAGTAATCAAAAAAATACCTATAAATGTATATAAATATAACTATAAATGTCACACAATTGTACATTCTAGTGATTTAAAACATTTGCTGCTGTTAGGATTGATCTCATCTCTTTAACCTCTTAACTGTCCCCTATGGACGGGACTTTGTGCAATAATATATATATATATATATATATATATATATATATATATATATATATATATATATATATATATATATATATATATATATATATATACTTATCTTTACAAACTATGTATAATACACATTTATCACCTATAATTTTTAAGTTTAAAGTTGGGTTACAGCTAAAGTTGCAGTCACTCTAGAGTTTAAGCATGCAAAATTCTGTCTTATGTGGCTGCGAAAAGGGGCGGGAATAAAAAAGATGATTAGACTTTAAAATAGCAAGTGATTGGTCCATATTTTAAATTTCCAAACAGAGAGGTCACATTTTGATCTTCTATTGGTCTCACGCAATCATGTGATGCGATTTCGCAGGTCAGAGTTCACCATGCTTGAACTTTGCAAAGCAGCGAACTGCAAAATTTGATGCTTTAAGCTGCAGTCGCACTGCACTTTTTGCCCCATAGACATCCATTTATTTTTATGTGAATGTGACAGACCAGAAACACAAGCTTGTGCAACAAGAAAATTCAAGGTTGGTGAAAATGCATCACATGACAATTTGAATGTCATCACTCGATTGAATAGGCATTATCGGTGGTTATCAGCTGATAGATATGGGCCATTAGGGGCCTTCTGTTCCAACTAGTAGGCTAACAGCCTTCCTGTTATCATGCACCCACATGGTTAATCAGCTATAGATCATGTACAGCTGTAGCTGGAAGCGAGAATTATTTATATTATTTATAAAATTTCCCATTTATTGTATTTTATTAACGTCTACCCAGTCCCTAACCATAAACCCAACCTAGTAATGAAGAAACAGATCTGGATCTGGAGTCTTCTCTATTAGTATAGCTGGTTACCCACAACAATTATTTATACAATTTGTTCAATTTCCCATTTATTGTATTTTATTAATGTCTACCCCTACACCAACCCTAAACCCAAATACCACAGTAATGTAAAAACAGATCTGGATCTGAAGTCTTCAATTAGTACAGTTAATTAACCATGTGGATGAATGATCATAGACTTCTGAGGCTACTAGTAGGCGCAGAAGGCGCAAACTGGCCCATATCTATCAGCAGATATCCAGATAACGGCCATTTAATTGAATGATAACATTCGAATTGGGTGGCGTTAGACCAATCAAAGATCAAAACATGACCCCTCTGTACAGAAATTTCAAATATGGGGCAATCTCTCTTATTTAATGTCTAATCATCTCGTTTAATCGAATAGAATTTTGCAAGCTCAAACTCCAGCATGACTGCGGCATAAGGAGTTAAAGGCCGTTGAGCCTGTCTCATCCTTCAAGTTCCTGGGGACCCACATCTCTAAGGACCTTTCCTGGACCACCAACACCTCCAGCCTGGTCAAGAAGGCTCATCAGCGCCTATTCTTCTTGAGGCAACTTAAGAAGAACCAGCTTTCATCAGCCGTCCTGGTGAACTTCTACCGCTGCACAATAGAAAGCATCCTGACCAACTGCGTCACAGTCTGGTATGGAAGCTGCTCTGTTGCTGAGCGTAAGGCACTGCAGCGGGTGGTGAAAACTGCCCAACGCATCACAGGGACTACACTGCCAGCCATTGAGGACATCCAGAAGAAACACTGTCTGCGCCGAGCACGCAGTATTCTTAAGGACACCTCTCACCCTGCTCACAGACTGTTCTCTCTCCTGCCTTCCGGCAGGCGCTTCAGGCTCCCCCGGACAAAAACCAGCAGACTGAGGAACAGCTTTTTCCCCAGAGCTGTCTTCCTTTTGAACTCTGCCCCTCACTGACTCTTTTGCCCCCCCAATACACCCCCCACACTCCTCTAACTTATACTCCTCACAATCACTGCACTATTTAACATTTGCACATTTAAAGTTTGCACATATTCATTGCACTGATTCATTTACTTGAACTGTACATACCCACTGCACATGGACATTTGTAATTTGTAATTATGTTTATCTATCTGCCACTCCTGATTATTAATAGCATCCTGTACATATATTCATTTATGCAAATCTCTGTTCATAGCTAATACAACCTGTATATAATGTTGATAGTACATCCATCTGTAAATATCACCATAGTTTTTCTATAACTGCACTTTATAACTTATACCTGTATCCTGCACTTGCTGCTATTGCACTGCTGGTTAGACCGAAACTGCATTTCGTTGCCTTGTACTTGTACATGTGTAATGACAATAAAGTTGAATCTAATCTAATCTTAAAGGAGGATGGATTCCGGTTGTTCTGATGTTCTTCTCATTTTATTTGTTTGCCTGTTTGTTTATTTATCCTTTATTTTATCGGGATAGTCCCATTGAGATTGCAATATCTCTTTTTCCAGGGAGTCATGGCCAAAATGGCAGCACAAAACATTTCACATCAAAAACAAATATGACACATACATCATAGAAAAAAAAAATGCATGTTCCCTCTAAAATAGACCATAGAAGCTTTTTAAACAAAATTTAAAAGGGGAGTGTTTCCATTATGTTCTAAGTAATCATCTTTGAATAAATCTTTAGGTTTTGGGCTGTAATGTAATGATGGTAATAATTAAGAATTTCACCTCCTCCGATCGACTTCCTTTCCGACTATATGAGACCGAGTGAACCTGCCATGGCAGCGGCTGAGACACCATATATGGAAGAGGTTCCTGTTGCCGTACCCACCGGACACCCAGCTGAAAGAAATGCACAATTTCAGTATATACATATGTGTGCATATGTATGTGCAAGGATGTGTGTGATACAAAGTACAATTTGTTCGCTTTTCCATTAGACACTGCATTTCGCCTCATTAAAGTGGTCTCAGGTCTTTCGGTTTGACTCATGATGCGTCATGATCTTGCATGCTAAGCTGTCATTAGAAAGCTTCCATCTTGTCTGCTGTGAATTAAATCAACTCTTGTGGTATAAACAGAACAGTCGTGCTAAAACGTAAGCGACATGCTATCTGCAGTCTCATTTGCATTGTTTATCAAGTGTATTAACGTCATGCATTCTAATATCTTTATTACAGAGACCTGAAGATGATGCAGCCAAAATTGATCAATTTTCAAATGAAGGCAAATTCTCAGCATACCGAGAAATGCAGATAAACACAAACAACGATGGCAAAAATGAGCTCGAAAAGATGCCAACAGACATTGATCCAACAAAACCCACAAGTTTGTTTAGGTTTGTTGGTACAGTCAATTGGGCTTCACAACTTCCTTGTATATAAATATATAAATTGTATACTGTGGCAATGCAATGCTTCCATGTTATTGTGCATACCACGGTATTAAATTAGTATAATGTACCATGGTTTTTAAGTGTGTTTCAACAACACAAATTTTGAAGTTACAGTTTTAATTGGTTTCTGTTTCAGTTCTAACTGGCTTTTTAATTACACCAGACATTCTGTTGATTACATAAGTGACTTTGCCACTAATTAACCTAACTGTTAGGTTAGGGTTAATGTAATAAGCAGATGTACTTGGAAGGATACTTATAGGCTAACAAAATAAAGTATTAGCCATTATTAGGAAGACAGTCTACTCATAATCTAATGGCAGCTATAATCAAAATCAACAGAATGCCCAAAAGTGACCCTCAAAAAAAATATTACCAATTTTAATTGAAACAATCAGATTTAAAAGGTTTGTATTTGACACATGAGCATCACAAAATAGCCTTTTGCTACACTTTTCACACTTTTGTGAAATGTTTTTAAAAATGTTTGTCAGTTAACTAAAAACATTATTGAAATTGGAATTTTGTCATCTTAAAATGTAAAAATGCCTCACAAAATTGCATTACATGAACTAGAAGTGACAAAAAAATTAAAATAAATCACAATATGACACATTTTCTGTGACATAACTTGACCTTCTGTGACAACCTTGACCACCAAAAAAAGTGATGATCTTCCGGTGACATGTATTTGCTGGGTATATTTACAAATTAAACTAGTGAGATTTGTTTTATGAGTCTAAAAGTGACTCAAAATGCCCCTATTATCACTCCTACCCAAAGGAATGCCATGATAAATATCCAAAAAGCCTTTTAGCACCTTTTTTTACATTAAAACACTGTTCCTCATTTTGCCTTCATTTGTATAATGATGAATAGTCCTTAATTCTCTTATGCTTGTAGCCGAATTAAAAAATAATCTGTAATTTATATTAATAGCGATTATGATATACCCTCTGCGAGTCCATTTATCTTATTTGTCTATCACACTTTTGTCATAGCATGTCTGGCATATGAAACAATGACAAAAATCTCAGTTAATTTGGTATGTTCCTGATAGGTGACACATGCACAAAGATATAATCTAAAAGGCTGCCTTACCTGTTCAGCAACTCTCACCAACATGTACATAGCCGTCAACATTGACACCAGCATTTTGAAAGCCTGTTCAGTCTTTGTGTGTGTTTTTTCCTTAGGTAGTCTGTCCACCGTGTTGATACTCAGAGAAGTCAAGCATCTAGAGGTGCATCTTTGTGTTCAGCCAGACACACTCACACGGCTAATTCTTTTAAAGAGCTTTGCGTTACAGAAATAGGAGGCATGTAATCTTTTCCTATGCGCACACGAGTGTTTATCCCTCTGGATAGAGCGTTCACCTCAGGCATTACATTTTAACTTGAATTACTTGAACTTGACTCAGAGGAATAGTTCAGTGTGAAGCAGGACACTGTAGAAACCCGAATAGTGCTAAAGAAATGGTCCAGTTTTCTCATAAAAATACTGTCTTTTCTTTTTTTCTCATTGCAGTAATTGTTAAAAAATTCTAATGTCTTCTTAATGTCTATACTTTTTTTACACTAAACTGTTCAGTACTTCTGCATGCACTATTTGATATTTACATCATGTTTTGTGTATTTATTAAATTATTAAAATACCTTAAAGTGAAAAAGGAAAGTATACTTTTAGTCTACTTTTAACTACATCTCTGAAATGTAATTTAAGTACTTCTCAGAAAATGGACTTAAGTACTTGACCTATACTGTCAGAAAAGGATTATATTTGGCCTTAATTCTGAGTAATACGCAATATATACTGTTGCTTTTACTCTTTTGAAAGAGTTACTTTTTTCTTACACATATGACTACCCAGTAGAACTTAACTGCCTTCACATGTCATTTATAAGGGATTCATAAAGCATTAATAGTCCTCACTTTAGATTAGGTCACAAAACTGGATAAAGTTGTGTTAATAAAGCATTTATTCATATACAATCATTTTCATTTGACTTAGTCCCTTTGTTCATCAGGGATCACCACAGCAGATTGAACTGCCAACTTATCCAGCATATGTTGTACACAGTGGATGCCCTTCCTGCTGCAACCCAGTACTGGGAAACATCCATACACACTCATTCACACACATAGACTACGCCCAATTTAGTTTATTCAATTCACCCGTAGCTCATGTCTTTTGACTGTGGGGGAAAACCACGAGAACACGGGGAGAACATGCAGACTCGAACCAGCGACCTTTTTGAAAACATTAAGTACTGTCATCATGACAAAGATAAAATACATCAATTATTAGAAATTAGTTCTGAAAACTATTATGTGTAGATTTCATTTGAAAAAGTAAATCTGTTAAACAGATGAAAAGAATTGTTTTTGCTGTGCAGTCATGTGGGAATACCGGCAGAAATACTGACCGACCAGGGCACCCCCTTTATGTTCCGGGTGATGGCCGAGCTCTGCCACCTCCTGAAGGTTAAACAACTGAATACATCGGTGTATCACCATCAAACTGATGGCCTCGTCGAACGGCTTAATCAAACCTTGAAACGCATGCTCCGCCGAGTGGTGGCAGAAGACGGGCGCGACTGGGACATGATCCCGTACGTGTTATTTGGCACCAGAGAGGTACCCCAAGCTTCCACAGGGTTCACTCCGTTCGAACTGTTATTCGGCCGACAACCCCGTGGCTTATTAGATGTGGCCAGACAGGCATGGGAACAGGAGCCAGCACCCCATCGATCAGTAATTGAACACGTACGGGACATGAGGGAACGCATAGACAAAGTAATGCCTATTGTCCAAGACCATCTGCGCGAAGCCCAGAACGCCCAGCAACGAGTGTATAACCGGCCGGCCCAACCAAGAGAATTTTATCCGGGTGACTGAGTGATGATTCTTATACCCACCACCACATGAAAATTCTTAGCATCATGGAAGGGTCCATACACGGTGGTTGAGAAGGTGGGTCCGGTAAATTATCAGGTTTTTCAGCCGGGACGAAGGCGTGAAGAACAACTCTATCACATAAACCTAATGAAACGCTGGATAGCACCCCCTGGCCCCCTGGTGGCGTTTACAGAAGAGAATACACCAGTGGTCCATATAGGAGAACAGCTCCAGGAGCTCCAGGCCCTGGTTGGTCAATTCAAGGAAGTGTTCTGTGAAAAACCATGCCGAACGTTAATCATACACCATGACATTATTACTCAACCGGACACCATCGTGTGGCAAAGGCCTTATCGAGTGCCAGAAACTTGCCGGCTGGCTATCAACATAGAGATTGAAAAGATGTTGAAGTTGGGGATAATCAAACCTTTACGTAGCCCGTGGACCAGTCCCGTAGTGATGGTACCAAAACCCGATGGCACCCACCGCTTCTGTAATGACTTCAGAAAGCTGAATGAAGTGTCCAAGTTTGATGGGTACCCCATGCCTCGGGTGGATGAGCTGCTGGACAGACTGGGTCGAGCCCGATCCATTTCAACACTGGACCTCACCAAAGGTTATTGGCAAGTACCCCTTAGTCCAGGGGAAAAAAAGCATTCTCTACACCCTAAGGACACTGGCAGTACCGGGTTCTTCCCTTCAGGCTCCACAGGCCCCAGCCACATTCCACAGAATGATGAACATCTTGCTGCAGCCCCACCAGCCATATACAGCAGCTTACCTGGATGATCTGGTTGTCCACTTGGAGTCATGGGAAGAACATCTATCCCACCTGCGGAGGGTGCTATTGGATCTGCGACGGGCTGGACTCACAGCTAACCCCGGAAAGTGTCATCTGGGTCTAGAAGAAGCCAAATACCTGGGTTTCCATATAGGAAGAAGCCTCATTCAACCACAACAAAGCAAAGTCAAAGCACTGCAAAACTCCCCACAACCAACAACAAAAACCCAGGTACGTGCATTTCTGGGGTTAGCGGGCTACTAAAGATGTTTCATCCCTAACTTCTCATCCTTGACAGCCCGTTGACAGACCTGACCCAGAAGGGGCAGCCGGAGAGGATAAAATGGAGCCCAATAGCAGAAAAGGCGTTCCAGGCACTAAAGACAGCACTCACATCTTCCCCGGTACTACACGCACCAGATTTCAGCTGCCCCTTCATCCTCCAGACCGATGCTTCCAATTCGGGCCTAGGGGCTGTCCTCACCCAGGTCCATGACAAAGAAGAACACCCCATAGTCTATTTAAGTCGGAAGCTGACACCCGCGGAAGCCAAGTACGCAACAGTGGAAAAGGTGACCCTGGCAATCAAGTGGGCAATCCTGGAGCCTAAGTATTACCTGTTAGGAAGACGGTTCACCCTTGTAACAGATCATGCACCCCTCCAACGGATGGCTACTGCAAAGAATATTAATGCTCGGGTAACCAGATGGTTTTTAATCGCTCCAGGATTACCACTTCAACGTTCAGCATCAAGCCGGGGCCTCCCACAGAAACGCGGATGGGCTGTCACGATTATGGTCAGGATGGGCAGGTCTGTCAAATCATTCACCCCCTCCTCTCCTAATGTGTTCATATTTTCATAGGAAACCCAGGACGACACTAAGGGGTAACATTACTGATGCAATGTCGCCATGGCCCCAAACTCATCCCAGCTGCCTTCTCATCACAGCAGATCAACCATAGCTGGGAGTCATCAAGGGACACAGATATAAGCTGTGTCTGAACAACCAAGTGTGAGCTTCATTTCTCTGAATGACTCCAGCGCTAACCTCTGTGCTGCTCTCTTTCTCAATATATATATTGATGTTACTTGCTTCATTTAGTGACTGTCATTCTTCCTTTTGTATGTACTCTGACCTGTTTACCAAGTTACCTTTACATGCGCGCGCACACACACACACACACACATACACATACACACACACACACACACACACACACATGCACAAACACACGCACCTGCCGGTATTTGACTGTATTGTTTTTGTTTTTTGTATTTTTGTTATTGTTTCATTTTCTTTGTATTTGTATCATCTCAAATTGTGTATCTTTTGTATATTCTAATAAAAAAATAAATAAATAAAAGAAAGCAGTGACAGAAGTTTGTGAAAATAAGCCTTAAGGAGGTAACTATTCAAAATAATTTTGAATATAGACCTTTGCTCTGGTGTTTGCAGAAGTGGTGTTGGCATTTGCGATGAGACGAGTTAAGTTGTTAATCAAATTATCAAACCACAGCATCTGTTGAGAGGAAAAATATCATATGACTTTTTTTGATGTACAACAAGGTAAACATAGTTTATGCACATTTTTTCTTACTAAGCGTGTTGCGTAACAGAATTCACGTCACAAACACCTGCGTTTTCATGTTGCAGTTTTGCATTTCTCAGACTCTTTGAACTTTTTCATATAAAACACTTAAACATGCTTTGAATCCTTGACTATACCACTTTACAGCATGTCTTCCATAAATGCAATTTTTAGAAAACAACAAGACTTTCATAAGTCAGAAATTAATCTGCAATCATGTCACTGTAAAGCAGATGTTATCACAGTACACCGAGTACACAAATATTCTGTTCTCAGCTACAGATCAAACTTTATCAAACTTAAATCAGTCAATAACTGTACAGTTAACAAAAGTAATGACAATAATAATGAAGTCATAACACCTCTATAAAAGTTAGTGATTAGTAGCACAATTCTTATCCGTACGCCATAAATGCATCAAAATAAACAATAATAACAACAGGTGTCATAGAATGAAAATATGGATATAACTTAGGCATAGCTGAATAACAAGAGTTCGGTAAATTGAAATGGCACACCATGAGTCTAAAACACATCTGTTTCCTAGTTATCATTTAAACCTTGTGAGTGTAAATTTTCTGTGAAATCAGGCCAATAGGAACAAAACACTGACTTTGACAATCTACATAGGATCATTGATATGAAGTGCCAGGCTACGTTTGATTGGCCACAAAGTTTCCTAGTGAGATTACAACAGTGATATTTTCCCCCTTATTTTTAAGTCTATCTAAGCTTGTATTAAACCTACTATGTATGTGGAACTCTTATTTTGAAAAGAGGAGAGGTGGGAAGACTAAGGGTGCTTTCACGCCTAGACGTTTGTTTCAGAACCTGGCACTATTGCCACTGCGGTTTGTTTGGCATATGTGAATCCAGCAATCACACTCTGATCCAAAACTTTTGGTCCAAGATCACCTGAATGGGGTGGCCTTGGATCGATTGAAACGAACTCAGGAGCGGATCGATTGTAGTGAGAAAGCAATACGATCCAACAAACTAATGAACCAGGCTATATCATAGTATATTATGGTTAATAATAAGCATATATGGCTATATTAAGAGAGAATGATGAGTAGGGCGGGATGTCATTCCTACAAGTAAATGTGTGTTTCATGTTTCATGTTTCATGTAACATTAATGACAGCTGTTTTTCCCTTAAGAAAATTGACCGAATTGCAGTCTTAGTCTATCTGTTATTACTCTCTATAATGTAAAGCCTATAATGCAGAGAAAGTCTTACCTCTGATTTATATTTGGTGATGATGTCTGTGGGTGTCACCATTCAAAATTAAAGCACAACATTTCGCTTAAAATGCACATAGTCATAAATTATAATAAAGACGCATAGCAGCTGGGCAGGACTGAAAAATAAACCGTAGAACTTAGACCAATGTGACTTGTTTTAGCTATGTTGATCTATTTAGAAACTTTGCCTTGTGAAAGCAAACAGCACCAAGAACAAAGAGCAACACTGTAACAACTTTAATCCCTGTTTCAGAACAAAACAATTGATCTACAGGTGTGAAAGCACCCTTAAAAAGGAGCAGTTTTGTAATACTTACCGGTTTATGCAGAGGTTGAAATTAATTACTGGTTTTATATGCATTAAAGCATCAAAATAAAATGATAAATACATATCTGCTTGTCACTTTTTGTGATCATAATTTAGCCTATATTTCATCTGCAACATGAGGAGAAACTTGTTTTCTGGTGGATTACATATAGCTAGCTAAAATAAACATCTCTACTGACATCGACTTAATTAGTTTAAATATTGTTTTGACAAATGAAGCGTGATTATTTTGCATGTGCATTTCAGAGTACATCATGCTTTGTGCATGTTTACTGTATATGTGTCTGTGTGTGTTCAGGCTGGTGTTTCTTCACTGGTGTTTTTTTTTTTTTTTTTTTTTGTGAATGCTACCTTAAATGTACAAGTAGCTCAAACTCACTCATTCAGAGGCAGGAACCAGCGGACGTGCAACAACTTTAATCTTAAGGTAAACACAAAATAACAGTTTCCATCTGAAGCTCCTTCACAGGACTCAACACTTGCTCCAACGGGTTCGCACGGCTCTTGGTCCCCACACACACTGGTCACAGCTACCAAGCCGACCAATCACAGAGCTTGCGATACACCTCTTTGCGATGTGTAGTTACACTTGATAGGTGCATGTTGGCATCGGCATCAGCCATGGCAAAGGTTTATGCGACCACTGTGCCGAAGCATACACGTTCATTAATAGTCATGACCATTCCAAACATGGTCAAAACAAAGATTTTCATTTTAGGGGTAATTCGTCTGTTTAAAAATGAGCATATAAAACCTTCTCTGGCAAATAAATTAACTTAGAGCCACATACTAACATATTAAATTAATGCACTCTATGCCACCTTTTCAAACAATTAAAATTATATTGATGCATCTGACAAACAATTTTATCCAAAGTACGTTAAACTGCATTCAAGGTACAAATTTGTGTCATAAGTTCTTGTTTTCTGTGGAAATCAAACCCATAACTTTGCCATTGCCAGTGCTATGCATTACTATGAGCAAGAGAAAGCCAAAATCTTATCTGAATTATTTGATTTAAATAATCAGATAAACATATTTGATTCTCTTATATAATGCTAGTTTATTTCTGCTGTTTTATTATTTAAAATACCTAAGCCATCAACATCTGCTAAAAGTCACGTTTAAGCTTAGCCTGAGGCATGTGTTACATTTCTTTCAACCAACTTGTCCCAAGGTGATTTTTAGTGCACACAGGTGCACGCAAGGGGATTATTTGTGTCACACAGGTTTTCAATCAGAATTAGCTAATTTTTTTCTTTTTTTCTTTCTCTCTTCCTTTTTTTGTGTATTTTTTGTTATTAAAATGAAATATTGCTGTGAAATGAAAAACTTGGTAAAGTTGTTATATTTTATTCATGTATCTACCATCTTTATAATTGGTTTTATTTGGTAAATTGGTAAAAAAAATGTTAAATGACACTTGATTTGTTAATTTAATTATAATTCTCTTATATAATTGATTTCAATGATCACACAGTCACGTTGCATTGTGTAGGCTGGGTTATTTGGAACTTTTTCTGCTATAGGGGCTGTGAGTGTGTACGTGATCAAGAACTGCATGTGCGTACATACATAATGAACAGGGCGGAGCAAATTCCACAAAAGCTGACCTTATCAGTCTCAGAGCCCATATAAAAGCTAATTGTTATAATCATGTCTATGTCAGTTCTACATAAGAAACAGCACAACACACAGCAGAAGAACACATCAGTTCAGTCAAATTTAAGGTAAGATGATTTTTTTTCTTTAATCACACAAAAGCAAAAATGATACAGTAATGCATCATCGTAAAGTATGGAGTGTACCCTAATAATGAGGACCACTGAAAAAAAACAAGGTTTAATACCATTTTAGAAATTTAATAAACAAGAAATTGCATTCGTTTCTTATAAATGCATACTTTGCATTAGTTATTTATTTACTGCCATTTTTTTTAAACTACACAGGTAAAGAAAGATGCTGTCATTTGTGGTTTTGCATTTATAGTTATTGAGTTACTAATTAGTGACTGCATAATCCTCGCAGGTTAATGCAAATGCATTGATTTTAATGGGAAATTAGCTTTCCATCTGCGTAGCTTGTGATATGCATACTTATGACTCTAAGGAAAGCCGAGAAGAAGAAAAATGCATGTTAAGTAGTTTAATTAATGAATTTGCTCACCAAAAGTATAGTATTTGTCACACTGACAGTTCAATAATAAAAAAAGAAAATATCAGTTATGTGATTTTGATATAAATCCTGATAAACATACAGTTTGAAATCCAACCAAAACTACCCTGACAGAATAAAAAAGTATTACCCTATTTATGTTCCCCCAATGCAATATACATGTCTAAACATTTTGCTGCAATGTGTTCCTCAGATGCCATACCCTCCAGCAAGGCTTTGAATATCTAATTTGGCCAAAAGAAAAGTATGAATAAAATGCATTTATGCATCAAAATAAATTACATAAGGTCTATAAATGAGGTAAAACATCAATATTTTTACAGTTATTTGACATGACAAAATGTAAAGTAGTCCATGCATTTTGTATGTGCAGTATACATATAGTGTAACTGTGTTTTTTGTTGTTGTTGTTGTTGTTGTTGTTGTTATTTGGTTGTTTTTAGTGTCTGAAGCAAAAAGAGAGACATACTTTGTTTGCTGATCAATGTCATGCTTGATGTTATAGTTAATAAACGAACAAACATCCTAACGAAATGTCTCTACATCGGAAAAATGTCCCAGACCTGGGGCCCCTTACTACCAAGATAGGTGAGAATTATCCATCATATTTCAGCAACCAACATCCCAGTGCTAAACCTTCTCAGAAATTGTTAATATAATAACTGCTTATATAAAATATTGTGATATTACTAAAACACTAACACACTGGATTTATTCCTCCCATATGTCTCTCCCCTAGTGTCTGAAATTGACAGGGACAAGCATATTTTACTGTATATGCTGGACCTGCACAGGGAAAAGGTGGCACCTCTGGATCTGACAACAATGCTTTATGAAATCACTCCAAGCACCGAAGACAACGTTCCACAGGACCCAACAGAGCTCTCAAAGGCATTCCTCCGTCGACTCTGGCTTTCTAATCCCCATGCCCGTAGCACTTTCTGCAAGGTTGTAGTAGGAGAATACGGTTTGGATATGGATGAAAATTCACAATGTGCTATCAATCCTTTAGATCTTGTGACTGTCATCTACATGACCACAAATACTTTCCTACAGCAAGAAATAGCCCAGCGAATGTTGCAGTCCAACTTTGCAGTGCCTCTGTATCTTCCACCTATTCACCCGGAAAAAAAGGGAACCATCCTCTTGAGTCCATTTAGAGGTGTTCTAGGCGAGTGGAAGTCCTCTTCTGAGGGACCTACAATGAAAAACATGGCAAATTCCAGGATGCCATTTATCTCTGCAGTAAGGCTAGGCCGCTGCAGAGTCTCAAAATCTCGAGTACTCAACCATGTTCTTGACGGACCACACAAACTAAATGAGTCCTTCATAAACTGTGGTATGGAAGGAGGGGAGCTGCCTCGAGTTCTCTCAGATGGTCTGGTGGAGGTATGTTGGAACTTGCCATCAGGAGACCATCATGAAAGCGCCTTTTCTCGTCCTGTGCTTGTAGCTAATCTGCGTGGTGATGCAGCTAGCTTTGAAAAACAGATGAGTCTTCTGTGTTATACATCTGCAGTCCTTATAGTTTTTTGTGAAAGTTTTGGGGCTGAGGAAAGAGAATTGCTTGTCTCATGGAGAAATAACACTAGCCACATGATTATAATTGACTGTTCAACATCAGTAAATGATGGACAGCAGAATGATAATGAGAAAATGAAACACAGATTGGTGAGGGATTTAGAACTGCCTGAGGGGACAGTGCTTCATGGATGTGAGGGCAATGAGGAAGAAATTGCTGAAAGTATAAGAGATGTTCTGAATCGCTTTATTCCATACCTGCACATCTCAAGCCTTGTAGGTACTGCTGGCATGGCCGATGACCTTGACATTAATGTTGATGAAGATGAGATCTGTCGAACGGCATTCAGTGAAGTTGAAGAAGTCCTCAGTGGAATCGAGGATGGAGTGTCTACCTATTTGGAAAACCAGCTGCCCTTACAGGGTGACGTATGGAAACAATTGTGTCATGTGGAGAAAGTGGAAGCCCGTCACCAGCAACATGCAAATCAGAACTTAATTGGGGAAAAGGAAAATCTCATAAAACAAATTCTTGAATATAAATTAACAACAGCCATGAAAGCTTTCATTGAAGCAGTCTGTTCACCTGAAACAAATAAGCGGGCATACTTCCTCTCTTGGATGAGGGTGAAACTTGAAGTTATGCAGCTGGAAAAACTGTCCCTTCTTAGGGAAGCAAATGAGGAACAAATTCAAGAACCTTGCATTGGACTTGAACATTTTCTTAGAGAGATGGGACTGGTCTACGAACGATACTTCCGTGGTCCGAACAGTGACTTGTATGACATGTTCCGCTTACCAAATGTAGGTGCTGAATTACTCTTGTATGGAGTTCCCCTTGAGCTCTATGATGGAAATGCTTCAGTATTTCCCCTGAACTGGGTATACAGTGTTCTTTACGAATTATACAGGCAACTGCCAAAGTTCAGTCGGATGAGAGTCTTGACAGTCTTAGGTTTCCATAACTCCAAGAATGCAGAGATTGTATCTTCACTGTTTGGTGTCAACTTCTCAAAGGGGGGTAGAAGGCATATCAAAGGGGCATACATGCTTCTCCTTAGCCTGCCAAACCATTTCAGAATGGAGATGGACTGTGAATTTCTGATGGTGATTTGCACCGAAGGTTTGAACCATCCAAAAGAGCGAAATTTTTTGCATGACAGTGAAATGGCTGCCTTTGTCAGTGGACTGAGTGACATCACACTAGTAAATTTACCAGATGCTGGTCAGGATGAAACAAGACGCAACCTTCAGATTGCAGTCAATGCTCTTATTTTTACACAAACATTAGAGAAGAAGGCTACCTTTCATGTTACATCAGAAGGAGCAGGAAATGATGGACAAATCATGAGATATGCAATTGATGTACTGACTAAAGGACGGCTTCCAAATATGTCTCAAAGAGAAACAGTTCTAACAAGTGAAACAGGGGACCTATGCCATAAATTGTCCCCTGGGACTTCCCAAAATGATCAAGTGTACAGTGATGCAGTTCTCAAGCTAAAGAAAAACCTTTTGACTATGTTTCATGAAAAGGCAACAAATGGTCTGCCTACCTGTCTGGGTGCATTAATGGAGCTTATGTGCAATTTGTGGGAGTTAGTGAAAAGTGGGAATTTTGCTATGAAGTTTGGTGACACAGGAGAAGCAGATCCCATCATTGGCCTCTGCACAAAACTTGTACAGGGAGAAAAGCACCTCAGTGATCAACTGGACCATTGGGTCGAAGGATTGGAAAATCACATAACAGAGTTAAAAGAAAATGAACAGAATTTGGATTCAGATGCCATAATTGGAATCTTGAAAAATGAAGCAGCTAGCCAAATCAGCGCAGAAAGAGACCACATTAAGGCAAGCCTCTGGGACTACCTTAGGCAGGAGGATATTAATATTTCCCTGGTGGAAAATTACAAAGTAAACCTTCTAAAAACAGTAGATGTCATTCAAGAGCAAATGGCATCTGATGTTGGCCTGAAACTTGAGTCTGCAACCCTTCGCCATGATATGTCGATTAAGATGCAAGCTTTGTTGACATCTCTTGAGGCAGCCTTGGAGGTAAAGTTACGTTCACTCTTGCAAACCTGCAAGAACAACAACTGCATAATTGAGGACAAGGAGCTTGAACGTGAATTTGTTAGTGTTTGGGAAGATATTCCATCCAACTTGAGGGAACACACTCTTGAAAAACACGAAGTCTTTACAAGGATGGTGAATCAACTAAAGGAAAATATAAGTGAACGTGGTCTGGGAAAGCAAAACATCAAACTCCACAATACAAACCAGCTCAATGGCTTTAAGGTGAGGACTGCACATTTTGTGCTGAGTAGTAGGATGAAGAATTCACTGAAATACAATAAGAATGTGGCACAAAGATTTGCCAATAATTTGATTGAAGACTGTGACGTGAGAATCTCAGATAAACTGAAGCACAAAGAGAGTTACTCTGATAGCTATATGAGTGAGTTGCTTGCAATTGTTGACAAGGGTCTGGAGGTTTTAAAAAGTGAGAAATTTGCGATGAGTCCCAAATTTGAAGTGGATATCAAAGGATACATCTGTAGCAAAGCAGCATGGTCTTTTCAAGAGGTGCAGGATGTGCTACTATGGGAAAGACAAGTTAAAGAGACTTTCCTTACTGAGACAAAGGACAGACATATGCAGAATTTTTTACATCAGTTCCGAAAGAGGTACCAGTGTCAAAAAGCTGCTCAATCTTTCACCATTCTGTGCCTCAAGCCAACAGCCGAAGACTTCATTTACAGCAGCTTGGAGAGACAGATATTTCATGATATGCTTAAGAATAAAAATGCACACCATTATAGCTCACCAAAGAAGTTCCACTACAGTCTTCTTAAAGAAATGCTGCTAAAGGACAACTTTGAGAATTTCCACGAGTACCTTAAGTCCCATGAGACCTGCAGCCGGAAGAGTATTGAGAATTTTATCAAAGCTCATTTGTCAGGTTCTGTTATGATAGAAGACCAAAGGGAACAGCGAATGCACCAGATCTTTGACTGGGTGAAGAGGTGCATAACTCAGTTATCTGAATTTAATAGTGGGGCACAAATCAATGTTAGAAGACTACTGGAAAAAGTTTGCATCAACCTCGAAAGTCTGGGAAAAATAACCATGCCAACTCAAATCTTGCAGCAACCTTTGTTTGACATTAATACACACCCTGAGCACTTCCTTGGAAGCCTTCAGGAATCAGTTCTTGAGTTGACCTCATCAATAGCTCAGGAATTTATGGAGAATGAGGATGTCATTGAAGTCCCTGATAACCTTCCCAATAAACTCCAGGACATGGTGTATGAAAATGTGAAGGGTTGTGATAAGTTCTGTCCTTTCTGCAAAGCTCCATGTGACCTGGATGAAAAAGATCATCAAGTGCACAAAGCTGCTGTGCATCGCCCTAAAGGTCTAGTTTGTTATACTAATGCCAACTCCACAACTCTGTCCCACAACACTTGCTCAGCAGATATTACAGGACCAAACCAGTTTCAAAACAAAGACACAGGGGGCCAGTCTCTGCCCTTTAAGGAGTACCAGTCCATCTATCCAGATTGGAGCATTTACCCAGAAGACCCTGGTAATAATGGGGCTGAAGCCTACTGGAGATACGTGTTTATGAGGTACAATGATAGGTTTGCTCAGGAATATCTGTGTGCACCTGCAAAATTGCCTAAAGCATGGGGGAAAATTACTCAGAATGAGGCACTAGAGAGCCTGAGAGAGGCCTTTCAGATTACAGACTGATTATGTCCTTCACCAGCATTATTATATCTATAGCTGTTTTTTTTTTTTTTTTTTTCACTGCAGCAGAAAAGGCAGTTTATACTACCATAGAACTTTTCTCTGAATAAAACAGAAAGGTGAAATTCTGATTCATCACTTCAGGGTTGAGAAAAGGATTAATGAACTCTTTCTGGTGATGTTGCATCTTCTAGTATGTTTACTAATTTGTGTTTTTTTTTTAAATGTTAAATGTAAAAAAAAAAAGTAGTTAAATGTAATTCTCATTATATTTTGACAATATCTGCCTAGATGTATGGCACTCCCTTAATACAAATGTTGCTCTTATATATAAAGTATTTTACCAATTAAATGATTTTAAAGTCTGGTTTTTCTGCTCTTTCTTGTTTCTCTTTCAAATTTAGATTATTGTTAGCTTCTACATTCAAATTGTAAATTTCAACAACATAATTTTAAAAGTTTAATAAAATAAATTAAGAATATTCCAAAATCTCTAAAGAGTAAAAGCAGGGATGATATTAAAACACAATTATTTAAGACTGCTCATAACTTTATCAATGTAAAATTTTCAGGTCATTTTAATCTAAAACATAGACTGACTGTTGGTCAAACAATTTCTTGGGCAAATAACTTCTTCACAGGAGTGCACATTTCGTTAAACTTACATACAGTATATGTTATTTATATGTGTGATGATAGAAAAGCAATTGAAGACTTACTGCACCTGCCAAACAATCCAATCATGTGTGTAGATTTAAAAAATTAAGTTACTAGTGACAAAAAAAAAGTATGTATGCTCTCAAAAAAAAAAAAAAAGGAAATGGGAAAAAATGTTTAGGTTAGGCTATTAACCATTCCCAATGCTACATTAACACTTTTGGAACTGGGAGCCATCTTGATTTAAGGAGTCACATGACCAAACCATACCAAGCATTAATACTAAATATTAATACTATTTATAGGAATTCCTGCTGCTGTTTTTACGCTTTTACACATTATAAGCTCTTCACAACTCTATGCACTGTTTTCAAAAATACTGTCCTCTATGATGCTAAACCACTAGCTGACCACAATTGTATTTTTAATGTATTGTTTATACAAAAAGTTGTTTATATTACAATAATTTGTTGTTTACAAATTGTACATATATTGGTTTAAACATACCATTAATATGCCTATTTTTCTTATATTTTTGTCCATTTACATTAGTCCTTCTCACCCCTGATTTGAACCTTCATTTGTAGGAGAAATCTGGTTAAAATATGGTCAAATACACTAATATAAACGTTAAAAAGTCAAAAGTAAATAAAAATTCATCCATACCAATCAGATATGTACACATGGACCAAAATTATTACATCCCACACACATCTAGATGATTAAAACATTACCAGCAGTTGAGTAAATTCACCACAAGAGGTCAGAATAATCATGTATTATTCATAGCGCGTTCACCCACAAAGGATCTGTTACACATACAGGCCATTAAATTGTATGCGAATTCATAAGTGAAACTATATTCAATAATGAAAAAAGTTTTTAGTTTTTTTCATTATTTTTTTTATATATAACTTTTTCAATATACAACAAAGCTTCCCAGCCTTACAGTATTATTTTTAAAAATTAAATATGCATACATTAACATCAATAATAGAAATTGACACATTATGAGGCATTATGATACTTTAGTGGAAACTTTATTATCAGTTCAGCTATCTGTGATTGTAACAGACAAAGCAGGCTAGCACACATCTGATGTTAGCATGCATGTTGCTACTATTTACAGTTTGTACTTTGGCTCATCATTATAATCTAGCCAAGGGGTTCTCAATCTCAGTCCTGGAGGTCCGGCGTCCTGTGGAATTTAGCTCCAACCCCAATCAAACACTAGCTAATCAAGCTCTTACTAGACTTTCTAGAAACATCCTTGCAGGTGTGTTGCAGGGGTATTAAGGCAAGTTCGAGCTAAAACCTGCAGGACCGAGTTTGAGAACCCCTGCAATAAACTATGTAAATTTCAGAAAAAAAATCTGTTTGTACAAGATTACGTTTAGGACAATTTACTCAGATTATTTACATGAATTTTTATATGTAATATAATGTATATATATATTTATTTTATTTTTTATTTTATTTTTTTTTTGTTATTCATACCCTAATTTGGACACATTTAAGCATTTTTTCTGAACAAAGGTAGGCTACTTTAACAATTTTATATTGCGCACTGAACCAAACAAATGGACACCTAAAATGTTGGTTAAAACCCAGTCGAACACTGATGAGGTTTGATCCAAATATTTGACAACAGTTAACACGAACCAACAACATCTACATAGATCAAAAACAGGACATGATACTAAAAGATGCGACCTCATCATTGTACCAGAAAAAGTGCTAGCCTACATTTCTCTCAGTTAGAGTAAGTTTTAGTTAGTAGTTATTTTGTTAGTGCGTAAGTCCATGCTCTTTCTCTCTCTGTCTTGTAATCTTATATTAGGACCAGCACAAATGGCAATATGCATTAGTAGGAGGCACAAGATTTTGGATGAGACCAATTATAAAGTTGAGCTGATTTTTAAAGGGCTTATAGGAGCAAGAATAAGTCATGATTTTTATTTTTGTTTATCAATGAAGGGGTTGGACAAGTTTGAAGTATTTGGAGTATAAAAAATATATTGTGTTGGAGTAAAAAAAACAATGTATTGGATTAAAACATTGTGTGATTTGTAAATATGTTTTTGTTTAAATCAACGAAACAGGTTGTAGTTTGAATTTTATGATTAAAATGTCTCTCTCTCAAATTTTAACTTTTATATATTGTTTGTACAAGATTATGAACAAGAGATGAGTCGAAATTGCATAAGTCAATGGATTAAATAATACATTATTCATTAAAAATGTATTATTTCATATTTGGTTCTTGTCACTTCTCTGAAATATGTGTGCAATATGCTTGATTGTTAGAAAAGCACTAGGAAATGCCTTTAAAAAATTGTAGCATGCTGTGTATGAAGTAAAAGTATAACAAAAAGTACAACCTTTAAATTCCATGTTATCCTTGTTCACAGCATGTCCAGCTTCTTTTGAACCACACTTCATACACCCCTATGCCTCTCTCTCAGCTCTGTTTTGAATGCGCAGCTCCTGGTAATAGAATTTCAGACATCAAAGGTTGTGCAACACTGAGCCCCGTTTCTATAATACAATGTTCAAGGTATGAAAGAGCAAACCAAATTCTCAATAAAAATATAAAAAGAAACCATTTATGAAACTGCGATGAAATCTAGTGGTTTAATCTCTACAAGCAACCATTCATCATGACTGTTTTATTTTATAATCATTTGAATTGCTTCAGGGTTTTCAAGCAGAGGATATCATTTATAAAATAACAAATATAATGTTTGTCATAAAATGTTATGTTATAATCTAATTCAAACTTTATAGCTAATCATTTGCTAAGAATTATATAACGCTTAAGTGTATCTATCTATCTAGTTCTTGGTTGAAATTAGCCAACATGGGTCTCCATATGGATTCAAAGCAGGTGACTAAATGTAACCAGGTGGCCAATAAAATTCTGCAGGGCTCCTAAATTACCTTGGGCCTTCTTTGCATAGTAATTAATTCATAGTTTATGCTAAGATTGTTGGAAAAGTGTACAATATAGATGACTTGACTGTATATAATAGGTGGATCAGGATCAGTTCATGCAATTAAAAATACCATCAATTCCATATTATTGGATAAAACTGAGACACTTGACATGACCACACATGGATCTCCATCTGGAAAACAAGCAAGAGGAACCTTTGAGTGTCTCCGAAGAGGTTTTCAATCCAATCTCTGAGGTAAATTTGAAAGTGCCACTGCTGTTTGGAATATAGCCTTTTGTAAAGCATTTGCATGAAGCTGTTTGTGACTTTAAAGTTTATAAAGATCAAACAATAAAGCAATATAATCTTGTAGGGATTCCTCAAAAGGGAAAGAAAACCACCTCTCCATATGCACCAGACACCTCCTTTTAAACACCCAATGCTTCTTTGAAAACATTGTGCAATTCTGAGTGTGTTCCAGGTGCAGAGATGGGAAGTTACGAAGTACAAATACTCCATTACTGTACTGTACTGTACTGATGTTTCTGGTATCAGCACTTTACTCCACTAATTATTTTTATTATTTTATAACTTTTTTAACATTTACTCCTTACATTTTTACACAAATATCTATACTTTCTGCTCCTTACATTTTTAAATTAGGCTCATTACTTTCGTTTTCATATGTTTGGTCGTGCGATCTATAACAATCAAATATTTTATAAAAACTATATGCATTGAGATTTCGTTTATTTCCGATGAGTTCATATTTCATAATACAGAATTTATACTGTTTAACAGTTTTGTCTAGATATTTTTATTGACTATATGATTTTACATGTAGGCCTATATTGTTGTCTTAAACTAATTTTCGAAAGAATCAAAAGAAAATATGTTCAATATATTTAATAATAAAATATTCAAATATAAAATAAAAAAATACAGATATACAGAAAAAGATACTTAAGATATAAAGGTCTACAGATTTATTTTTAGAGTGTGTGAACATTAATGGCAACAGTTGTTTTTGATCTAACAGCCGCAAAACTACACGATGAACGCTAAAAGTTTGCGTCAGGATGATGATACATAGGCCGACTTTTTGAGCAATGTTGGTGCCATATTGCTGGGTGTGATGTTGCTTGGCTACTTTCATAAAATAGAATGTGAGGTCTAGTTATCTACCTATCCTCACTCACTATCCTTCAGCTTAGTCCCTGATTTATCAGGGGATGCCACAGCCCAATGAACCACCAATTATTCCAGCTTTTGTTTTATGCAGTGGATGCCGTTCCAGCCACAACCCAGTACAGGGAAACACCCATACACTCTTGCATTCACACAAGAACTTATACACTATGGCCAATTTAGTTTATCTATTTACCCATACTGCATGTTTTTGGACTATGGGGGAAACCGGTTATTTACCTACCTAGTGAATCTAAAACATGTAGTAGTAATGGGTAATTTTTACTTAAGTACTTTTTTGAGGTTGTACTTCTTTACTTGAGTACAAAAGTGTAGTCAGTACTTTAACTTTTACCAGTCGTTGTAAACATAAGATTTGCCATCTCTGTCCAGGTGAGTGACAAATCACCTGTAGTAGACATACTCTTTTCCTTTCCATATGCACCGAGCACTTTATCAGCACTCCATTTTTGTGGAAAAACTGTGCGTAAACTTATTGTACATATACATTGTTATTAAATAGCTTAAATGGATTGGGCTTGAAAACCACCTCTCCATATGCACCAGACACCTTCTTATAAGCAGCCCATGCTTATTGGAAAACATTGTGCAATTCTGAGTGTGCATCACACAGGTGAGTAGGTTCGACAAACCACGTGTAGGAGACATACGGTTTTCCTCTCCATATGCACCAGACACTTTCTTATCAACAATCACCACTTTTTCTGGAAAAACTTTGTAAAAAAAATGCAGTGTACATATTGTTATTTATTAAAAAGCTAAAATGGATGGGGCTTGAAACCACCTCTTCATATGCACCAGACACCGTCTTATAAGCACCCAATAGCCGCAATTCCACTATCGCGCCTAAAGCAAGCGAGCCAGGGCCAGTCGCGTTTCCACTGTAACTTCTGGGACCTGATTGGGCCAAAGCGGGGCTTTCTCGGGACCAACGGCCAGCCTTTTTGGCCAGCTAAATACCTTGGGCCAAAGAGAGCCAGCTGGGGTTTCGGTGTGAAAGGAGAGGCGGACTTTGCCCGAGTCTGGTAAAGAAGGCATGCTATCATTACACTAGTTTTCAAATCGCACACGAGTACATGCGGCAAACAAAATAAATAAATAAGGGAAAGAAAACATATAGCTGGTCAATTTAAGACAGAGCATTCAATTAAATAGCTTATAGGCTAGGGGTCTTTTTGCTTATGTTTGCCCTTATGTTTCCCTTTTAAATGTAAGGCTGTAGCCTAAAATAATAAAGTTTTAATTTATAAGTGACATTTCCTTAATTGCTGCGTCCTCCTTGATGTTTCAATAATGATGTGTCTTTACACCATATTAAAGACACAGCAGCCAGTAAAGGTTGTCAAGAGTTTTTGTCAAGTTTAAAAGGTGCGTTTGTGCATGATACATGCACAAACATGCGTTTAGATGCCTGTATGTGTGTGAGAGACCGGGCAAAAGAGCGCTCGCTTCACAGCTCTGTTGATGCCTCAAGCAGCTTTTTTTTTTTTTTATTTATTTTAGAGATAATACAAAATATGAATACAACTGAAAGACATAAAACTTTACAATTTACTTATCAACTTTTGTAGGCTCAAAACAATAGTGTCATATCTTGATAAAATAGCCTAAGCTATATTGAAATAATTTAAAGAATTACAAATATCGTTATAATAAAATCACATTAAATAAATAAACCAATATAAAACAAACAAAATCTAGCTATAACAAAGTAGGTATATACAATACATAAATTAAACAGTTTTAAAGCCATATTAAACTTTCATTTTACAAAGGCCTATCTGAAAAAAGATTTTAGATATTTTCTAAAAACAAACACCGGAGGAGGTTTAAAATATTTTTATTAAGTATTTGGATACAATGATATTAATCAAATCGTGCAAACAGAGCATTTTTAGGTGAGTGAAAGCAGAAACTACCTTCTTTTCTGTCATACAGTCCTGCACAGTGCCACTTTCCAAACGCATCAGGAAAAACTGCAAATACAAAATGTGTCCTTTGTCCTCAATTAAGTCTTTATGTTTTTATTTTACGTGGTAAAATTTTTTAAATTCAATTTTAAATGTAGAGCTTTATTAGTGGATAGCGGCTGAGCGTAACAAAATAAAGGCTATACTTTATTACTTGCTATTATGTCCTGAAAGACTTACCACTTTCTTTACTTAAGATCACTGAATAATATGCAACATCTTTAAATAAAGGGGAATTACCTATTAAGTGTCATAAAACCTAGGGAAAAATTAATATGTTTTAGGTATCTCCGGAGCATTTGGGCTGAATGTTTGACAACGTCTATCAAAACAAGGATGTTACATTTTATACTGAGTTATTACTGGAGAATTTCTGTGGTTTTATATTATGGATGGGTGCGCTCACTGCGCTGGGTCCCTCCGTTAGTGGCGAGACCACTCGATGCATGATGCCAGTGGTCGGTCGGTGAGTAAACAAATAATGCTGTACAGTAACGTGTCATTTATTTGTTTTGGTTGTCTTCATTTTAATTGTTTCGTGATGACACGATGGTGTGCTGAAGTGGGCAGGTTGAGTGACGTTTGATTCGGGGGACATTCTGGGGGCGGGCTTTGCATGAGGCACTGCAAGCCACTAGCCCGACAGTGGAAACGCGACATGATTTCGGCCTCACTACTCAACCTCCCTGGCGACTGGCCCAGCCCAGCCTGATAAAAGCCCTGGCTCGCACTGGCCCGACAGGGGAAATGCAGCTAATGCTTCTTTGAAAACATTGTGCAATTCTGAGTGTGCTCCACACAGGAAAGTGTGCTCGGCAAGTCACTTGTAAGAGACATACTGTTTTCCTCTCCATATGCACCAGACACTTTCTTATCAACTCTCTGTTTCTGGAAAAAAGACTCTGCATAAATTCAGAGTACATATACATTGTTATTAATTAAAAAGCTTAGTTGGATTGGGCTTGAAATCCCCCTCTCCATATGCACCAGACACCCTATGATTCTTTGAAAACATTGTGCAATTCTGAGTGTGCTCCACACAGGGGAGTGGCTCAACAAATGACCTGTAGGAGACATACTCTTTTCCTCTCCATGCACCTGACACTTTCTTATTAACGCCTCATGTTTTTGGAAAAACTTTGTGGAATTTCAGGTAAGTGGGCTTGACAAACTGTGTAGAAAGAAAATCTTTACTTAGACTTGTCATAGCATTTGTATGCTGCTGCTCTCTGATGATTTGAAGTTCTTCTTTTATAAGCCTGCTAAATGCATAAATGCAATTGTAAACACCAAGATTTGCATAATTTTTTTCTAAAAAAACAACAATAAAAGTTTTGTCGGAAACATAAAAAGATAGGTGCAGCTCCAATGGAAAAACCTTTAGCTAGTGTGGTATTTTTTGAACACTGCAAATTCTGTTCAAGTCATGCTTGTGATGAAAGCTTAAATTGATTTAGCTCTGCAAATGGTTCATCATCTGATTCAGGCTTGAACTGATATGTTAAACTTACTCCATCATTACTGTCCAACATTATGTGCAATCATTGAGGATTGAGGACGCCTCCGGAGAAGAAATTGAGATATGATGATGGGTGTTTCGTTTATGACAGATTAGGCCAAACCGAACCAATCTAAGCAGAGTAGATCTGTGGGGTTTTAAAATGGAAAAAAAATCTTTGAATCTTTTAAAAAACCTTTGTGGAATGAGGTGATGCAAAATGTATGTTATCAGAAATTTACCTTGCAATTGTTAACATATTTCATACAGCTCCAAAACAAAATTAGGAACAGCATATTAGTTATGAATTGCCATGAACACATAATTATCTGATCAGGATAGACAGATGAATGTCTCTCAGTATTGCAACTTAATGTATGGATGCTGTTTGTGAGATATACATACAGTTAGGTCCATAAATATTTGGATATCGACACAATTCTAACATTTTTGGCTCTATACACCAACCCAATGGATTTGAAATGTAAACAAGAATAGGTTTGAAACTAACAAGATATGCTTTAACTGCAGACTGTCAGCTTTAATTTGAGGGTATTCACATCCAAATCAGGTGAACGCTGTAGGAATTACAACAATTTGCATATGTGCCTCCCACTTGTTAAGGGTCCAAAAGTAATTGGAAAGAAATACAATCATAAATCAAACTTTAACTTTTTGATACTTTGTCAATTACAGCCTGAAGTCTGGAACACATAAACATCACCAGATGCTGGGTTTCATTCCTGGTGGTGCTCTGCCAGACCTCTACGGCAACTGTCTTCAGTTCCTGCTTGTTCTTGGGGCATTTTCTCTTCAGTTTTGTCTTCAGCAAGCGAAATGCAAGCTCAATCGGATTGTGTGTGTGTGTATATATATATTTTTTCTGATATTCTACAGAACAAACCATTGTTATACAATAACTTGCTTAATCACCCTATCCTACCTAGTTAACCTAATTAACCTAGTCTTTAAAAACCTTTAAAATGTCACTTTTAGAATCTGATTAGAAGTGTCTTGAAAAATATTTAGTCAAATATGATTTACTGTTATCATGGCAAAGATAAAATAAATCAGTTGATGAGTTATTAAAACTATTATGAAAAAAAATCTCTATTTCTTAAATAGAAATTAGGGAACAAAAAAACAGGGGGCTAATAATTCAGGGGGGCTAAGAATTCTGATTTCAAGTGTGTTAATCTATTCTCAAAGTTAGGTTGGGAGCTGGGTCTATTCTACGCAAGCTATGATGACTTTCACCTTGATATTTTAGCGCGGATGTATACCTGACCGATGAGCCATCTGACAAAATAAAATGGATAACAGAAAAAAAAATAGTGCCCTTGTGAATCAAATCAGCAGGATGCCCTTCTGGATCTTTCACTTGCTTTGAAGACACTACTGTACTGACTACGTTTACTTGGACATCTGTAATCTAGTTATTTGCCTTAATAGACAATAATATAATTGAGGTGTTTAAGTGAAGTGCTTTCATGTAAGAGTTTCCCATAATTTTGGGTGACTAACTGCAGTTTGGCAGTTTCACATTCACTCATGAACATTTCATTCATGCCCCCGTGACAAACTGGGATATTAGATGCAAATAAGGAGTAAGGACTGGTGATAGTGTTACGGAATTTAATAACGCACGCCGAATATAAAGAAAAAACTTCTGTATTTCGCCATGTACTATGTGTGTGTGTGTGTGCGTGTGTTTGCAGTCCTCTATGATAGCCGCATGTGTGGATCTTGTCGGAAAAAAGTCCTACATGATGGTAATAGTTTGATCTCGGTGTTTACTTCAATAATTCCACTAATATATGCATACTCCACATCTTCATTCCATTTCTGCTTAGTTCAGTTATGACTTTAGTCGGATTAGGGCAATCAAAAAAAAAAAAAGCTTTTTCGAGCTTTTGTAGGTCTACAGTTCAAAATTCATGTTTAACTGATTAAACAGTTAGTAAACACAAATACATCTTATTGAACATAATTTATATTCATCACCAATTATCATAGTAGAACAGTTCCTCAAGCAGTTTGTGATGCATTTTGGAAACCAGGGATGAGCCATTGGTCTAATGCACAACCGGGCTTGAGAAACCCATTCTCAAAGACTTATATTTAGTCATTATTTGGGGTAGCACACATATTTTGAATGCCTTTGGCAGAATTCAAATGAGCTATTCTAATCTTGATTAATTCCAAGATTACAGTGAGATTAATCTAGATTTAAAAAAAAAAAATCTCTCTCTCTCTCTCTATGTGTATATATATATATATATATATATATATATATATTATATATATATATATATATATATATATATATATATATATATACAGTCAGAATTATTAGCCCCCTGAATTATTAGCCCAAATTTATTTTTTCCCCAATTTCTGTTTAAACGGAGATATTTTTTAACACATTTCTAGACATAATAGTTTTATTGACTAATTTCTAATAACTGATTTATTTTATCTTTGCCATAATGACAGTAAACAATATTTGACTAGATATTTTTCAAGACACTTCTATGCAGCTTAAATTGACATTTAAAGGCTTAACTAGGTTAATTAGGTTAACTAGGCAGGTTAGGGCAAATTATTATACAATAATTTGGCAAATTATTGTATAACCATGGTTTGTTCTGTAGACTATCGAAAAAATATAGCTTAAAAGGGCTAATAATTTTGACCTTAAGATGGATTTTAAAAAATTTAAAACTGCTTTTATTATAGCCAAAATAAAACAAGTAAGTAAAAAAAAGTAAGACTTTCTCCAGAAGAATAAAGTGGTCACACTTATACACAATAAGGTTCATTAGTTAATGTTAATTAATGCATTTACTAACATGAACAAACAATGAACAATACATTTACTACAGTACTTGTTCATGTTAGTTAATGAAAATACAGTTGTATATTGTTAGTTCATGTTAACTCACTTGGTAACTAATGTTACCAAGCATGGACTTGGATGTTAATAAAGCATTAGTAAATGTTCAATTATGAATAATAAATGCTGTACAAGTGTTGTTCATGATTAGTTCATGTTAGTAAATGCATTAACTAATAAACCTTATTGTAAAGTGTTACTGAAAAAATATTATCAATAATACAATACAAGACAAACTGTGAAAATTTCCTTGTTCTGTTAAACATAATTTGGGAAATTTATATACATATACATATGCATTTAGGAAGTAAGACATGGTCAAGACAATCTGCTGCAGTTCAAATAGAGCATCAGAATAGGGAAGAAAAGTGATTTAAGTGACTTTGAATGTGGTTGTTGGTGCCAGAGGGGCTGGTCTGAGTATTTCAGAAACTGATCAGGATTTTCATGCACAACCATCTCTAGGGTTTATGTTGCAAAAAAAAGAAAGTATACAGTGAACGGCAGTCCATATATATATATAACATGTTTAGCTTCAAGGTTGACTTTAAAGTTGTTCCTCTAAACCATATCCTCCAAAAAGACCTCAAACCAGCTGCACAGACAGGGGAACATGAAAAGTCTATTCTCTGTTAATGTTTTGATAAATAAAATTGCTGTATGCCTGAGTTCTGTGTTTTTTCAGCTGGAAGAGGAGCTTCTAGCTGAGCAGCGCCTTCAAAGTTCTTGCCATGTTATTTATCTCCTGTGTGAGTGGAAATAAATAAACATCATGAACGCTAAAAGCATGAGGGGTCACAGGATGCTTCAGGTGAAAGTGGAAAAGAAGCATGTTCTCTTTTCCAGCACTGAAGGGATGGTCAAACACAGAAATATCCAATTTTATGCTGCTGACACTGGACTGCATGATAAAACGCGGAAGCAAGAAAGCAATTTGAAATGCTTCTCATAGACACACTATTTGTTTTAGTGTTTGTCTGAAGGTGACATTTTTTGCTAGCTCCACATTTCATTGTTTGTTTCATATTGAAATGAGTTCATACTTAGTCCCATAGCTTGTCTTTGCTTGGGGGATTTATAAAATGTGTGCACTTTTTTGTATTTTAAAAAGCTTTCTGTTTGGTTTTTCTAGTGGTGCATTAATTAAATGCCTGACTTCAAATATGCATACATAGTAGAAATATTCTGTTAGATGTACTGTTTGTGCGTTTCTGAATCTTTTTGTCTTTTTTTTAGACAGCTTGGGACCTTGAGAACCACAGTATACCCTAGTTTTTATGTGAACACATTGTATGCAGTCGGAAGCTCAACCTTTTAAAGTTATATTTAGTGCATGACTACATCAGGCACTCAGCACATGCATAATATAAAGTTCAATCCTTGTCCAGTGTTTGCACTATTTCTTTTTTAAACATGTGACTCATAAAATGTCTTAGTTCTTATTTAAAGTAGTTACTTCTATCTTTAACCAGCTCATACTGTAAACACTAAAAACACTAGTGCGTGCCTATTACTGTTATTTCCCATTGTTTGATTTTGCATTATTTTGTGTTTGTTTGTTCAATAACTCACAGCTTCCCAGTACTACTGTGTCATTAATTCATTCAATCATTCATTTTCTTTTCGCCTTAGTCCCTTTTACTGTATGTCATTTGTTTGAAATTAGGTTTTTTAAAGGTTTCAATAACAAATATGTCATGATCTTTTTGAGTCAAGTTGCACTCTTGTTGGTTGACTTTTAGTGCATACAGTATCTCTATTTTTTACTTATTATTTTTTAACTTAATTTTGGTTACACTTTGGTTACAATTCACACTATTAACTACTGGCTTATTACCCGTCTATCTTTAATATCTTAACTGTGTTCTAGTGCTGGAGAACTACAAATCTGCCACATTAATGAACTATAGATCCCATTATGCACTGTACTCACACACCTGGCTCAGATTCTCCCTGATTGCAAACATATATAGCTGAAACTGTTCAGTACTAATCAAATGGACTATAAACACACACACACACATTGTTGTTAAGTCTTGGTTACTGTGAGTATTTTCTAGCATTTTCCTTGTGCCTTGTTTGTTTTACTGTTGTGTTGTTTTGCCACCGGTTTTGACAATTCGCCTGTGGTTCTCTGGATAACTCTTTTGGATTATCCATGCTGTACTGTTGGCTCCTGTTGACCCTCCATGTCTGACTATCCCTTTGCCTAAATATAGCTGCATCTGGAACTTCACCTCTATTGCAACCCAACACTCATTACAACATCCATACTCCTACCGAATATCTAAACCCAACTACTACCTTACTATCTAGTAATGAACCACTCATTGGTAGTTTTTTCAGCTAATAGTTAATAATTTAATGGTTTGTTAATAATGTGAATTCTACATTGGAACCATTTTCAAGTCAGCCATATCCACATTAATATAATCTCATTTAAATGCTGCATATTTTTTTGTCTGTTTTGGCCCTCTGTTCATACAGAGATTGCGTTATTAGGCAAAGAAAATGTATCTTTTTCAAAATACTGTCCAAAGTGGATACATTTTAAATTGCAGAGGCTTTCAGAAGTGATGATGCATTTTTAGTTATCTGCCCACTTCAGTTAAAATAGCGAAGGACATTTACAGCAGTTGTTTTGTAAGCGTACTGTTTGGACTGTCTTGTTAAAGATTAATGTCAGTTTTACAGGCTCCAGATTGTTTTTCTTCAAAGCACACAGAATGTTTATTCAGAACTGTTGTTTTAGCACGTCAAAAAAAAATCTGTGTTTTTTTCTTAACATATTGCCATGACGTTTGAAAGAGCCAGAAAGTAAATAAACAGCTGGCAGAAATGATGTTCAAATTGTCTTATGTCTTAACACATACACAGTAAAAGCTTCTGGGAAACATTTGAAAACAATAATGTTGGATGCATGACATTTTTAGACAAAAACGCTTTTTTTAAATTGATCTGGATTAGTGTTGATGTAGCCTCAGACTCTAAATGTCTAAATATCACCCTTTTATACTGTACACTTATAAAGGATAGTCTTTTGTTGTAGCATACGAAACCATAGTACATATTGTGGCATGTACTCCTTCATTCCCATAAGGCAGAGTGCACACTCAATGGCAATAAAATACCTATAATACAGTCTGGGGGTCATGCTGAATCAATTGATAGATTTTACCAGGTGATGGCACCCGCAGCTGAATCATCCATCTATACTCATTCTTAATTGATTACTAAATAATGAACATTTTAAATATTTATATTAGATTTGTACTAGTTTCCATTCAATATGTACTCTTTTTGTTACAACTAAACCTGCCCGATTGTTCATTTTGATGAATTATTAAAAGCAAGCAAAAACTTAGTTGAAAGCAACATGCCTTCTGGGGTGTCATTTATAATCTTGGGGTATGTCTGGGGTAGGTGTAATATATAAAAGAACAAACCTGATAGAAGAATATGAGCAGCTGTGAGTGAACTCTAAGTAAGGATATTGAACTTAAAGTTTGACTTAATTGAACCACTTTGAATCATCATATGAGCCAAAATCATTATCATTCATTGTCCTTCAGCTTAGTTCCTCAGATATCAGTGGGCGCCATAGTGGAATGAACCACCAACTATTCCAACATATGTTTTACACAGCAGATGCCTTCCAACCGAAACAGTTCCTGCTGCTGAAAAACATCCCCACAGCATGATGCTGCCACCACCATGCTTCACTGTAGGGATGGTATTAGCCTGGTGATGAGCGGTGCCTGGTTTTCCCCAAATGTAACACCTGGCATTCACTCCAAAAAGTAAAATTTTAGTCTTATCAGACCAGAGAATTTTGCTTCTTATGGTCTGAGAATCCTTCAGATGCCTTTTGGCAAATTCCAGGAAGGGAGTGGCTTCCGTCTGGCCACTCTACCATGCAGGCCTGATTGGTGGATTGCTGCACAGATGGTTGTCCTTCTGTAAGGTTCTCCTCTCTTCGGAGAAGAATGCTGGAGCTCAGACAGAGTGACCATCGGGTTATTGATCACCTATCTGACTAAGGCCCTTCTTCCCCGATAACTCAGCATAGATGGCCGGCCAGCTCTAGGAAGAGTCCTGATGGTTCCAAACATCTTTCACTTACAGATGATGGAGGCCACTGTGCTCATTGAAACTTTCAGAGAAGTGAGTGTTTTCTGTAACCTTCCCAGACTTGTAACTCAAGACAATCCTGCCTCGGAGGTCTACTGACAATTCCTTTATCTTCATGCTTGGTTTGTGCTTTGACATGAACCTTCAACCCTGGGACCTTATATAGACAGGTGTACTTCTCAAGAATGATCAGTGGAAACAGAATGTACCTGAGCTCAAATTAGAGTTTCATGGCAAAGGTTGTGAATACTGATGTACATGTGATTTTTCAGGTTTTTGATTTTCAATAAACTTGCAAAAAATTTTTCACATTGACGTTTTTCACATTGTCATTATGGGGTATTGTGAGTAGAAATTTGAGAAAATAAATAAATTTAATCCATTTTGGAATAAGGCTGTAACATAAAAAATGTGGGAAAAGTGAAGGGCTATGAATACTTTCCGGATGCACTGTGTATATATATATGACCAATGGTGGTAATAGAGATTGGTTGGATTTCTGATACAAATTAAGTATTGACAGCCCCAAATTTAGGATCCAAGACATCAACAGTAGTGAAACAGTGAACAATTTTCCACACAGTACTGATAAAGTTTTATCTATGGATATGACAATTCATACAAAATAAGCATTTTTATGTGTTTTTTTTTTTTTTGACACCTGTATCCATCTTGCTTAGCAATGGGAATGCTATTAAACACCATTGCCAACTCTAAGATCTCATGATGACATATTTGCAACTAACCCAAGTTCTTTGCTACTTAAAAAAGGTTAACATTTCAATAACTGAGACTTAGATAACAATTGGTTGAAAGGTTTCTCAGTAAACCCAGTGATCCAAGTCGTTTTTTGTTTTTTTATATATACATATAATTTTTTTTATTGAAAGAAAAACAAGGTGAATTATTACATAAAAGGATTTGACAAGACTTATTCTTTTTTTTTTGTTACATTTTTCCCCCATGAACAACTCTCTCCCCTTCAAAAAGAAAAATAAATAAATAAATAAATAATAAATAACTAAAACTATATAAAAAAGAAATAATAATAAGTAACAAAAAAATTATTAATACTAAATTAAATAAAATATTTACATAGTCAAAGAGTTTTCATAGTACAATGAGGAAGTATTTAACAGTAATGTTTGCCCATTGAGTTTGATTGCATTATCCTTATAAGCATAGACCTCTATTAGTTTTAGTTTGGGGGAAGTGTTAGGCCTTTTTCAAAGTATGAGATCATTGGATTCCATACTGTATAAAAACGTTCAGTAGATCCTCTAAGAGAGTATTTAATTTTCTCCAATCTTAAAAACAGCATCATATCACTAAACCAGAGTGAAACTAAAGGTGGTTTAATTGATTTCCAATTAAGCAATATTCTTCTCCAAACCATAAGACACGCGAAGGCATAAGCTTCTTGATAATTATTGGACATGACTGTATCTTGTTCAAGTACTCCAAAAATAGCCATTTCAAAGCTAGGCCTAATGTCTTTATTATATGCTCAGACAGAATTTAATACAGTTGTCCAATAATGGAACAGTCTAGGGCATGCCCAAAACATATGAGCCAAATCTGCTTTAGCAGAATGGCATCGCTCACATGTGTCGCTTACATTTGTGTATATCTTGGAAAGTCTAGCCTTACTGTAGTAAAGTCTGTGCAGGACCTTGAATTGAATCAAGCCTAAGTGAGTACAGGTGGTTGTTCCATTTACTCTCAGTTATGCTTTATTCCACGTTTCCTCTGAAATATATCCACTCCCAAACCCTTTGACCATTCTGCATGGATTTTGTCTAGATTAATATTTTTATTGACATTAAAGTGTTATATACATTAGAAATGACTCCCTTCAAATGTAAGGGAATATTTAATATTGCATCCAACCCTGTATTAGGAGGGATATGAAGGACAATAATTTTGGATTAGACGTTGAATTTGAAAATATCTAAACAAAATGTGATCTTGGCAGTGTGTATTTTGATGAGAGAGTTGTGAATGGAGCAAAAACATTATCAATAAACAGATCGCTGAATTTCACAAGGCCTGCCTGTTGCCATTGACTAAAGGACTGAGTCCAATTGACCAGGAAGAAAATAAGTGATTCTTGCATATAGGGCTAGCTATAGAGATGTCTTTAAAATCAAAAGATCTTCTAAATTGGAACCAAATCTTAAGGGTATTTACTACAACTGGGCATTGAGTATACTGTGTAATACAAAGGGGCAATTTGGATGAAGCCAAAGTAGGTAGGGATGAAAAAGTACAAGAGTTCGATTCTGAAATACACCAGACATCCTTATAGTTCTGAAGCCAATAAAGTATTTTTGAGATATTTGCAGCCCAATAATAATACCTGAATTAGGAAAGTGCTAATCCACCTTGAGTTTTGGTCTTTGGAGAAATTCCTTCCGTATTCTAGGTGTGTTTCCCCATATAAATGATGAGATCAGTTTGTCTAAATTCTGAAAGAATGATTTAGATAGAAAGACTGGATACATTGGAACAGGTATAGAAATATTGGTAAAATGGTTATTTTTACACAATTAATTCTTCCTGCAAGAGAAAGAAACAGCCAGCTCCATTTTTAAGCTCTAGCTTAAATTTTTCAATTAAAGGAGTAAAGTTCTCTTTGTAAAGGTTAGGGAATCCTTGTGTAATATTTATACCTAAATACTTAAAACCTGATACAGACAGTTTGAATGGTACATAATTTTTTGAGATATGGAGGCCCTTATTGTTTATAGGAAAACAAACACTTTTTGAAAAATTTATCTTATAACCTAAGAAAGTTCCAAGTTCTATTCAATATCTTTACTACCTGTGGAATACTTTTATATCGGATCCAAATATATAACAGCATATCATCGGCATATAGGGATACTCTATTTTCTATGCCCCTACTGTTGATGCCTGTAAGATGCTGTGAACATCTTAACGCTATGGATAGGGGCTCAATGGCTAAAGTACTGGATTACCCCTAGCAATCTCCGGATATTACTAAAAGAGTGTCGGCCTCTGACAAAACCTGTTTGGTCTTTTGAAATAAAATTTTGTATTACTTTGTCTAATTGTAAAGCAAGGATTTTTGCCAGAATTATAATATCGGAGTTCAGGAGAGAGTATGGCCTGTAAGAATTACATTTTACAGGATCTTTATCTGGTTTTAACAATAGAATAATGTTTTGCTTCGTTTAAAGGTTTGTGGAAAGCTACCCTATTCCAAAGAATCCATAAACATATCAAGAAGAATAGGGGCTAGTTTATCTGCTAATTTTTTATAAAAAATCTATCGGGTAGCCATCAGGGCCAGGGTTTTTTTATTTTGCATTAATGAAATCGCATTTATAATTTCTTCTATTTGTATGTGCTCATCCAAACAGGTTTTCTGTTCAGGATTAAGGGTGGGTATATCTAACTTGTCTAAAAATGCAAACATTACAGAATCAGATTCAGGGCTTTCAGAGGTACTGTATACAAGTTGTAAAAATAGTTTCTTAAAAATATTATAAATTTCAATAGGATGGACAATTAATTTATTGTTACTATAGCTAATTTGTCTTATAATTTGAGAGGCATAATTTGAGACTTCAATTGGTGGGCTAAAAGTAGTCCTGCTTCATCACCATGTTCATATATATATCCTTTAGAACGTATAAACATCATTCAGCTTATTTGTTGATAACAGATTGTACTGAACTTAAAAGGTTCAACCTTACCTTATAAAGTTCAGGTGAGGGAGATACGGAATATTGGCAATCTAATCGTCTAATATAATCAATTAAATCATCGAGTTTTTGTTTGCCTTTTTTATTGTGAGTGGAAGTATATGAAATTATTTCTCCCCTAATAACTACACACAGTGTAGATGCTGATATAGATTCTGACTTGTGCATTAGGAAATTATCTATAGCTGTATTTATAAATGCACAAAATGCCGGATCTGATAATAAGGATGTATTTAGCCTCCACTGAGGTCTTCATTATACCTCAAATTGCAAATAAGATCTAATGCACAGGAGCGTGGTCCGATTCAACAATAGGTAATAATCAATTGTTCACCAGAAGGAAGGAGAGATTTATCTAAAAAAAAATAATCAAATCTTGAATAGGAGTGGTGAACTTGTGAAAATAGGAATATACTTTGCTTTGTGGAAACAGAAATCGCAAAGGATCAACAGCTCCCACTTGGTCCATGAATATATATAAGGCTTGGGCCATCTTAGAATTGGATAAAGACTTTGGATTAGAGCGGTCGAGGCATGGATCCATAACACTAATTTATATCACCACCAAAAATCAAGACATGGGAATTAAGATCTGGCAACAGAGAAACAAGCTTATTAATAAAACTCACATCGTCCCAGTTAGGGGCATATATGTTACCTAATGAAACAGGGCAATGGTATAAAACTCCCAGAGACAATAACATATCTTTCTTGAGGATCTGTGTGATCTGTGGATTTTTTTGTGTATCAGAATGGCAGTGCCCCTTGCTTTAGAATTAAGTCAGAATGAAAGATTTGGCCCACCCATGATTTCTTAAGCCCGAGATGATCACTACTGCATAAGTGGGTTTCTTGTAAATATATTATTTCAGATTTAATTTTTTTTAATATGCAAAAATGTTCCCTCTTTTGGTTGGGGCCATTTAGGGCCATAACAAATCTAATTTCGAACCCCCAGGAAAATTAGTTCGGCCTTGTTAAATCAGTCTTGTTAGACATGGCCAAAATCTAGATTTAAACGGGTATTCACAAAACAAAGATGCAATCAACGGGCATACATGTTTCCTCACTGTTAAGTACTTCTGTAAATATAACATAATACAAAAAAATTTCATTCATTCCTTGGTAAACATAACAAAAAAAAAAAACTTTCACAACATATTCCCAATGCTTGTTTCCCCAACTGAACTTGCCACAAAAACCCTATTTAACTTGCATGTCTCCCGATTATTCAGTCTTTTCTACTTAATTTTCTTGAGGAATCCCAAACCAATATATATTCACATGGTACACATAGCATCATTACTACGCATGGTATCACATATCCGTAAACGCAACAACGAAAACAAACATTCCATCTTATCTTAAAGTAGGCATATTATTTATATACTGTATATATATATATATATATATATATATATATATAATATATATATATATATATATATATATATATAGGGGAATAATTACTTCATTGCCTCTATTGTATTGACAATGTCATTTGCATATACCTACGCAGTCAAGAGCATTAGAACCAATTCAAGTATTTAGTCTTGTGCAAGGATGTGTTGTTTGTAAAAGCCTTGGCATCCACTGGTGAATCAAAAGTGTGACTTTCATCGCCGAGTTTCACCTGGAGACGAGCAGGATACAGAAGTTGGAACTTTATTCCTTTCTGATATAGGGAGTGCTTGACTTCTTTAAAACCGCCACATTTCTTCGCTAATGCTGCACTCATATCTGGGTATAATTGCAATGACACTTCGTTGAATAACATCATGTTGTCTGGCCCAGTTAAGTGCCTTTTCCTTTTCTTGGAAACGGTGGAAGCAAACCATGAATGGTCTTGGAGATTGCCCTGGTCCAGGCTTTGGGCGAAGCGCACGGTGCGCACGCTCAAGTTCAGGAGGGCTGTCAAACACGCTGTCCATGGTGCCTTTAGGCTGCCCAGAAACAAAACCGACAGGGTCTTTTCCATTCTCGCTGCCTTCCAGAATCCTAATAATACGCAGGTCAGACCTTCTTGATCGGTTTCTCAAGATCGTCAATTTGGACAAGAAAGATTTTGTGCCTTCAAAGATTTAATCTTGCAATGACACTTCGTTAAATAACATCATGTTGTCTGGCCCAGTTAAGTGCCTTTTCCTTTTCTTGGAAACGGTGGAAGCAAACCATGAATGGTCTTGGAGATTGCCCTGGTCCAGGCTTTGGGCGAAGCGCACGGTGCGCACGCTCAAGTTCAGGAGGGCTGTCAAACACGCTGTCCATGGTGCCTTTAGGCTGCCCAGAAACAAAACCGACAGGGTCTTTTCCATTCTCGCTGCCTTCCAGAATCCTAATAATACGCAGGTCAGACCTTCTTGATCGGTTCTCAAGATCGTCAATTTGGACAAGAAGAGATGAATTTGTGCCTTCAAAGATTTAATCTTTGAAAAGTCTTTCAAAGTTTTTGCCAGCCAGCACTTCTGTAGATGAGAGTCGGTGTTGAAACGAGCTTGCTGTCTCACGTAGCGTATCGAAAGAGGCTTGCAGCGGTTTGACTGAATCTTGAATTAAGCTTGCCATGTCCTCCTTTAAACTGACCTGCTGTTTTGCCATTTCGGAGATTAGCTGACTCATTGACAAGTTGTCCGTGTTGGCTGATTCAGGTGTATCTTTGCTGCTAGCGGTATCGTTCGCCGCCATAACTGCTAACTTTCCGGCTAGGGTAGCACCTGAACATGTTGCTGGTGCAGTACCTTGCTTCTGTTTGGAGTTACTCATTTCCCTTCTTGAGCAATATATAGTTCTATCTTGTTTAGTGTGAAGTAATTAGATTGAAAAAGAAGATGCTTTTTATATTTAAGGGTAGATTGGTTGGGAGATCGTTGTCTTTGCTGCTCTCTCTTACATCGCCAAACCGGAAGTCCCCGTTTTTTTCTTTTTTTTCTTTTTGGGGAACAATTGTGTAGCAAAATGGAAGAGTTGGGTTTTAGTGACCACCAAGGCAATGCTGTCTCTGGAAAAAATACAGATGAAAACTAAAAAGTCATAAAAACTCTTTTACAAATATTGTCAGTGTTGGTAAGTTACTTCTTGGTTTAATTACAAATTACATCATTAAAATGTATTTAATTACTTTTTTTAATTACTATGTCTGAAAAGTAATTGAATTACTCAATAAGGAATATATATATATATATATATATATATATATATATATATATATATATATATATATATATATATATATATATATATATAAAGGCTGTAACAATACGTGCATTTGTATTGAACCTTTCTGTATGAGACTTTTGGTTTGGTACGCATTACAAACCAAACGATTTAGACTAACATCTAAAAAGATAAAAGAGAATAAGTACAAAATCTCATGTTTTCAGTGCAACAACGCTCAAAAAGGCATCCCAAATGGCGTGACAGGCAACATGCTGCCTTCCCCGCTGTCATGTTAACAGAGTAGAACATCGCTCAGAATATCACTTTGTTAAAGCATGAACTCATTAGCAATCTTTCTGCCTGCTCGTGCTGGCTCCTCCCCGTTGCCCTAGCAACCCTGGATCCCGACAGAGAACAGCCAATCTCAATAACCTGTTCACATATCACCACACCTGCCCACCTTCAAACACTACTCCAGTCGGTACACGCTGCACTAGCTTGCAAAATGGCTAGTAACATTAATGTAATCTTCCTACAGACATTTTTTCTTGCAGTTGCGTGAGGGGTGCTATAGCGACCACGTCTTCAGGTAGAATGTTTAGAACTTCCGTTTACAGCGTTTACAACTGGTCATTTGTGCTCCGAAAATGGGTTTCAATAGCGTTTGCATGGATTACGGAGTGTTTTTGGTAAGACACAACTTTGAAAAGTGTGTAGGCACACAACTTTAAAAGTGTGTTTAAAGCCGTTATAATCTGTCAGAGGTGGTTCAAGCACGAGAGAAAAAACATCTCCTGGTTCACGTGTCTGCCGTCAGAAATACCAACCGCGTGTATTTCCCCAGCCTGTCAGCTCAGCAGCTCTTCAAACACACACCACACACACACACAAGATGGCGGATCCAAAATGGCGGCCGACGATAATGGCCGCCTCCGTGTCGTGCTCTGCAGTAGTTTTTGTATTTTTGTTAGTTTGTTAGTTTCTTGAGTCACATTCCTACAATTAGTTTCACCAGAGACGAAATGTTGGACATTCAGGCGCATACACCACCAAATATTTTTTCAACTTGGCAGACGAGGAAAGCGTGCAGGCGTGCTTGTGAACTCAGACAGCGCGGATTTCGGACCGCGTTGCCTAGCATCCGTCTGGCAAATTTCCGCTCTCTATGCAACAAAATAGACACACTCATTCTGCTCTCTCAGACAAACAGGGATTTTCTGCATTCAGCTGCTCTGTGTTTCACAGAAACCTGGCTGAACGACACCATACCGGACAACGCGTTTCATCTACCGGGCTATCAGCTGTTCAGAGCGGATCGCGATGAAGAATCAACGTGGAAATCGCGCGGTGGCGGGATGTGGTTTTACATCAATGAAAGGTGGTGTACAGATGTAACAGTTTTAAAGAAGATGTGCTGTCCAGATCTCGAAGCACTGTTCATTAACTGTAAGCCTTTCTACTCACCGCGCGAGCTCTGCTCGTTTATCCTCGTCAGTGGTTTACATTCTCCCGCATGCGCACACGAGCCTCGTCTATCAGATCACAGTGATAGAGCAACAACACCCGGACTCTGTTTTATTATTCTCGGGGATTTAACAAGCAAAACTATTCCGTAAACTGCCAAAATATAGACAGCATGTTGCATGTCCCACAAGAGACATAACATATTGGATCACTGCTATACCACAATAAAGGATGCATACCGCTCCGAGCAGCTTTGGAACACTCTGACCATTGTTTGATTCATCTCATACCAACCTACAGGCAGAAACTGAAAACAGCCAAAACCTGTATTAAGATCTGTGAAAAGATGGACTAACGAAACGGAGCGGGATCTACAAGCCTGTTTCGACCTCACTGACTGGAGTGTTTTTGAAGCTGCTGCAAACAATCTGGATGAGCTCACAGAGACTGTAACATCTTATATCCGTTTCTGTGAAGACGTGTGCATTCCTACCAGGACTCAACTCACATACAAACAATGACAAAACCGTGGTTCACTGTAAAACTCAGACAGCTACGTCAGGCCAAGGAGGTTGCTTACAGGAATGAGGAGAGGGCCTTGTATAAGCAGGCCAAATACACATTGGAAAAGGAGATCAGACTCGCAAAAAGGAACTATTCTGAGAAACTAAGGAGTCAGTTCTCTTCCAGCGACTCAGCATCTGTGTGGAAAAGTTTGAAAAACATCACAAACTACAAGACACCATCCCCCAGCACTGTAGACAATGAACGACTTGCAAACGACCTGAATGAGTTTTACTGCTGGTTTGAGAAAACCCCCCACACCCACTCTGAACTGCTCTTCATGCCACCATTAACACCTCCACCACCCCCGCCTTCCCCATACCTGCACTTCAGTTCAGTGAAGATGATGTGCACCAGGTCTTCCGGAAACAGAAGAGGAAAAAAGCACCAGGCCCAGATTTTATAAACAACAGCCTGTTTAAAATCCTGTGTTGACCAACTGGCCCCCATCTTCACCCCTGATCTTCAACAGATCACTGGAGCTGTGTAAAGTGCCCTCCAGCCTCAAACACTCCACCATCATCCCCTTCCCAAAGAAACCCAAACTTACAGGACTAAGTGACTACAGACTGGTGGCGCTAACATCTGTGGTCATGAAGTCTTTTGAAAAACTGGTGCTGGCCCACCTGAAGGACATCACTGAACCCTCACTGGACTCTCTCTTTAGTTTGCGTACAGAGCAAACAGGTCTGTGGATGATGCAGTAAATATGGGACTGCATTATGTTCTGCAACACCTAGACAGACCAGGGACCTATTTGAGGAGTTTGTTTGTTGACTTCAGCTCGGTGTTTAAACACTATCATCCAAAACTTCTCTTGCTCAAATTAACTCAGCTCTCTGTGCCCTCCTCTGTCTGTCAGTGGATCAACAACTTCCTAATGGACAGGCAGCAGCTGGTGAAGCTGGGAAAATTCTCATCTAGTATCCACACAATCAGCACTGGCGCCCCCCAGGGGTGTGTCCTCTCCCCACTGCTCTTCTCCCTCTACACAAATGACTGCAATTCAAAGGACTCCTCTGTCAAGCTCTCTGTCTGACACCACACCTATCGGCCTCATTCAGGACGGTAATGAGTCTGCTTACAGACAGGAGGTTAAAGAGTTGAGTGTCTGTTGCAGTCACAACAATCTGGAGCTCAACATACTCAAAACAGAGGAAATGATAGTGGACTTCAGGAGAAACCCCCCTGCTATCCCCCCACTGAGCATCATGGACAGCATTGTGGCAGCAGTGGAGTCATTCAGGTTCCTGGGCACCACCATCTCTCAGGACCTGAAGTGGGACACTCACATAGACTCCATTGTCAAAAAAGCTCAACAGAGGCTGTACTTTCTTCGTCAGCTGAGGAAGTTCAACCTCCCAAAGGAGCTGCTGAAACAGTTCTACACCTCCATCACTGAATCAGTCATCTGCACATCAATAACTGTCTGGCTCAGCTCAGCTACTAAATACGATCTCCAAAGACTACGTCGAATAGTTCGGACTGCTGAGTGAATCACTGATACCAACCTTCTCCCCAAGAACTGTACTCATCCAGAGCGAGCAGGAGGGCTGCCAAAATCACTCTGGACTCCTCACACCCAGCACACTGCCTCTTTGAACTTTTACCTTCTGGTCAACGCTACAGAGCACTGCGCACCAGAACACCCTGACACAGAAACAGTTTCTTCCCTCAGGCATCCATCTTATGAACACTGATGATAGTAACTGTGGAACCAACATCACTACTGCTATACACTTTTATGCACATATACACTTATTTAACATACTTCACTGCATTATGGAGCAACCAAATTACTGGCATGGAACTTAACAGGTGATGTTATGGAAGTCATGCAATTTACAAAAATGACCAATAAAAGTCTGTTACTGATACTCTGCTGGCTGATTTGCTGTTCATTCTAATCGCGAGCCATTTGTTTCATTTAGTGTGTTGTATTCACCACAGTTTGTGTTTCACTGTCATTTCAAACTGACACTATATTTTCACTTTGTGACAGTTATTAAATCAGTGTGTTAGTAGGGCAGTACAGTAGGCTACGTGTGTGTGTGTGTGTGTGTGTCAGTGGGTCTGGCGTTTGGGAGCACTTTGGTTTCCCTAAAAGTTATGAGGGTGATGGCAAGAGAGTGGTGGAAAAAACAATGACATCTGCTATGACAGTAAGCTATTTTAGCAGTAATATTTGAGCATGTCAACTCATTTACACTGATATCACGGAACCACTAACTGGAATTAGACGAAAACTGGAAACACATGCCCTTCATGCAACTATCTCCACAGCATTTGGATGCAGACCTGGTGCAGTGCAATCTGAGCTGCATCCAATGCTTTTTAATAGGCTCACCTAAACCCACCCCTAACCCAACCCCTCACAGTGACGTCACTCGCTCCATTTGAGTGCATTGTGTCTGATATTGCACCACTGAGTGATGCAGTGTCAGCTTGCATTATAAAGGCTGCATCCAAATACTATTGCAGCATTCAGACAGGCAATTCCTACAGATTCGAACAAGGCAAAACAAATGACAGAGGCGATCGGTACATTTATAGCTGTGGATATGAGAGCCCTTAATCGGTAGTGGAAATTTCGGGTTTTAAGAAAATGTTAAATGTAATAGAGCCCCGTTACATTATTCCTTCATAAGCCCATAAGCCCCAGCTGCACATATAATGCTGTATATAGTAATATACTTGTAAATTTGTATATTTGCATTTACTACTTCTATTTTTAAAATATATTTGTTGTCTGCTTTTTGTCTCTGTAATTCTGTGGCACTGTAAAAGCTCTGTCACAAAAACAAATTCCTCGTATGTGTGAACATGCCTGGCAATGAGGTTCTTTCTGATTCTGAAACTTTAAAAGCAATGGCTCCATTTATTGGCTAATTTCTTTAAATTTAAATAAAAATAGAATTATTCTGCAAAATATACATTTAAAACAAAGTAAAACAAAACAGAAATCAGTCGTTTTCCTTCTCTTATTTAATGTATGTAGAACTGATGAATTTATGTACAATATTTAAGTCCCATCCATTACAAATAATTGAAATTATGTCAACATTTACAATAACTATGTAGTTACATTAGGTATAACTACTAATTAACTAATCACACCCAATACTGCCTATTACATTATTATATTAACCGTATTACATTAACCTTGATAAAACCCTGAATTTCAATAAATAAAGTAGATGTTTGATTTGATTAATTAATATCTGATTTCTATTAACAGTAATTCAAAAAGCCCATTGTGGCTGACCAAGAAAGAGCTTTGCACTTTAAAAAAGGTTAACATTTGAGTCTGGTATTTTGATTCTGAATTAGTGCCATTAACTGAGTTTCAACCAGAGCCAACACTACGTCCACTGAATCTGTAACTTCTCTTTATTCACCTCTTCATCGACCAAAAACACCGTTCACAATGTGAGAGCAGTTGCTAGGGTCAAGCGAGGGTCAAAATCATGAGGAGTCAAATTATTAATGTTGATTGTCTTACACTAAAGGCTTTTGCCCGCAGCTAAATTCACAACACTAGCTATGCCAAGACATTTACTTAGACAGGGACAACGGCAATTAACCTTTTAAATTCACTCTAGTTGTCCTCATTTTTGGCCTTTTTTAGTTCACCCTTCTCAGTGCATCAACAAGATCGTGATTTATTGTATTTAGCCTCAAACTACATTTACTTTGACTGTCAGAATTAAACAAACCACATTCTTCAGCTGTTCTTTAAGAAGATGAGATGTTTACCAAAGAGAAGAAAAGGACAAACTTTGGTATAGCACTTGTAATTGTATCATAACTATAATGATTAGCATATTGCTAGTAGTCCCTTTTCCAAAAATTTTTTACATGCTGCTAGAAAATTTTAGCATGTAGCTACAATGATTTAACATGTAAACAAGCTACTGTAATAAATTATTACATGACTGTCTGGAATAATCTGATTGGTCTGTCATGAAATTGAGATATGTAATTCTGAAAAATCAACTGCTAAATAACACAGGCTCATCTGGGAACTTCAAATCAATTTGACTATCAATGAAAACATTTGCATATCCATTGTGGAGGGCTGTTGTATAAGACAGCCCTCCACAATGGATATCCTGGTTGTTACAACTTTCCACAAAACAAAAATTTGAATTAGACAAAAAAAAACATTGTTCTGAGCCATAATAGTCTATTCATTCATAATTATAAACACAAAGCTTATAAAATGAAATCAGTTGATGGAGTATACACTAACTTGCTTATTATTCAGACACAAGATGGTGCCAAACACTCAAAAACTGCAGCATGACCGGCAACCTCCCACTCTCCCTCGTAAAGCCAATACAGAAGTACTAAAACTGCAACTCATCGGAATTCCGCTAATCCTGGCTCCATAATAGAGCACATTTTTATTAACCCCAATGTTAAAATGGCCAACTTTACTGCAGAAAAAATATGGTGCTTACAGCCTGGTACAAAAAAAAAAAGGTTTTGGTGTATATAGCTAATATTACACTTCATGACAACTGTGAGGGGTGATTTTTTTTATAACTTATCCATTTCATTTTTATTAAAGGGTTGGTCCAAAATGTAATTTTAAGGCTTGGTTGTGTTTATAAGATGCAAAGCAATGTGTGCTCATGTTTCACTTGAAGGAAATCACGCTATTTTTTTTAGAAATCTCACTTTGATTATATACAGCTACTCTGCTAACATGAATATGACTGATATATTTCCTAGTTCCTCCGAAAGGCCCGCCCTCAAGTGACTCTGATTGGTCATGTGTCATAATGTGCTGTGATTCGTGGATTAGCTCCACGTCACGCCCGTACAAGCACGTGCTTTTCTACTGTGTAAACAGTCAGTCAACCTCATGCCCACTCTCTAAAATAATATCTGACAAGTGTCTGTAATGAGTGAAAATGGGTGCAGCTCCTTTAAGAGAGATTGCCTTTGTATGTGTGTACGTCAACAGTCTGTAGACGCTTGTAAAGAGAAGCGCATGTGGGCGGGACCGATGTTTATTTATCTTTTTCTCTAATGCTCGGATTAAGTTATTTCTCTGTAATATACAGTGACACTGCTGACAGAAAAATAAAGCACAAGATGTGGGATGCGACCTGTGTGAGCCTTGATTGATTTTTCTGCTGCTACACGAGTTAGGCGAGCTCTCCTGTATTTTTAAATCAACACATTTCACAACGTCTTTTACATGTATTCAGAATATGCATGTGTAAGTTATATGAATCGTTCACATATCTTTTGTGAGTTCATTATGTGAAATAAAGAACGAAGGAAAGCTGCCTATAGAGAACATGCATAGACAGAAGCTGCACGCGCTGGTGAAGTGTGTGTGTGTGTGTGTGTGTGTTGTGATGAATGCCGTTAAAGTGTGTGTGTGTTTACAGCAGTTTGACTGATAAATATGAATTTGTAGCTAAATCGTTAGCGGTGCCAAACAGCATTTCCCATTGTTGAAATCTTTGCTACAGCATTCCGTGAACGCTAGTCACTGTTCATGTAATAGATCAACTTTAACAAATAAAAACACTTACAGGTTAGGGCTCAGAGTCCACAGCTTCTGCTTGTTGGAACTGCTCCTTTGATGAAATTTTAACTGAATCTAGCACTGAACTGGGAGAGATTTTGGAAGCTGTGTTTTGTCAAATCATGCTTCTATGTATTTTATAATTCTCTGGAACATAATTAACATTGAACTGTAAGCACATCACTCTTTGTGACGTGTCCTTTGGAAGCCCAAATACAGAAGCAGAAGAAGCTCTGTGGAAATAGTAGTGTTTGGAGGCATTTTAGCTTTCTCTGCTGTGCAGTGTGTGTGCGCTGTAAAAGTACGTTTGTGATCTCACAAGGCCCGGAAGTATTTTTTTGTAGTCCCCAAAATTCGTTCATTGTAGACTTTGCTAAGCTAACTCTGTAAAAACCAAGGTCTTCCTTTGCATTGAACTTTGAGCATTTTATATTCAGAGATGCTGTTTGTGTTCACACAGCTACATTACACATCAACTAAAGTTTAAAATATGATATCATAGTGGACCACCCCTTCAAGTTATATTAAGTCTGCATTATTCAGGTCGTGGCCACTTGAGTGACAGCTAGGTCTTGCTGGTTCATGTCACCTCTACTCGGCTGATTCTGGCTCACCGCTGAACTCGGCATAAAATTTGTATTTTTGTTTTGCTTTATGTGGCTTTACACAGTCAATTGCTGTTTGGAATTATTTCTTACAATTATTAGATAATATGGCATGCTGTGCATTTGTGTTCACAAACCATTCAAGTAGCCTCCATTTTCCAAGTGAGTGAAATTATATACTTGTATACCATATCTATAAATGTATTTGCTTCATTTAAGATAAATGATCATTTATAATTTTCTTTAGAACATGAATGCACTCCAGAATCTGACAGATTGATTAGCTGTAGGCCAGAGGTTTCCAAACACAGTTCTGGAAGGCCGGTGTCCTGCAGATTTTAGCTCCAACTTACCTCAACACACCTGCAAGGGCGTTTCTAGAAGGATTAATAAGAGCTTGATTAGCTAGCCCAGGTGTGTCAGATTGGGGTTGGAACTAAACTTTGCAGGACAACAGCCCACCAGGACCAAGTTTGAACACCCATGCTGTAGGCTATAGACCATTTTGAGGGATGTAAACAAAAACAACAGTCCCAACGTATTTCCTGTTTTACATTTTTAATTTCTATAGCTTTCAATAATCGAAAAAGAGTCACATATTGATAAATTGTTTAAATTGATAGCTGTTTTAACATTAAGTTATGATTTAATTGCTTCTTGCTTCAGTTATGAAATAGTTTGATAACAAGCACGAAATGTTCATGGGCCAATGACGTGACCACATTGAAATAGTCTATAGAATAGGCATCTGAAACAATGCCATACAGTGTTATGCCTTGATGTCATAAATATCCTTGCATTTACTAACACAGACTATATTTTAAGTATTTGGAAGTAATTTGCGTTTTCGTCCTGTAGAAAAATGTTATGAAAACAATACTGAGTGGCTCGAATGTATTACAACCGTGTTTTTTAAAAGACTAAACAATTTGTTGATATAGTACACAACCAAGCACAAGTGGTCAGAACACAAACGAGTTGCAGGTAATAAAGTATTAAGTGTTTCTCCCAAAGACAAGGCTGTCTAATCAAAATGCTAGCAGGCACTGTAGCTTGGCTCATGGATGTGCAGCTGACAACATGTCAATATGGATCAAAATCTCTGAGGAATATATCCAGTACCTTGTTGAATCTATGCCACGAAGGATTAAGCCAGCTCTGAAGGCAAAATGGGGTCCAGCCCAGTACTACCCTACTGAAAAAAACAGCTTAAACCAGCCTAGGCTGGTTTTAACTGGTTGACCAGCCTGATTTTACATGGGTTTTGACCTTTTCCAGGCTGGTTTCCAGCCATTTCCAGCCTGGTCTTAGCTGGTCATTTTCCAGCCTGACCAGCTAAGACCAGGTTGGAAATGGCTGGAAACCAGCCTGGAAATAGCCAAAACCCCTCTAAAACCAGGCTGGTCAACCAGCTAAAACCAGCCAACCAGCTTAGGCTGGTTTAAGCTGGATTTTTCAGCAGGGTAGTAAGGTGTACCTAATATAGTGGCTTGTGAGTGTATATACACATTTATAAATAAAGGTATAAGGGCTGTCACTGACAATTTACCCATGTTTTAATGTCTAATATGTACAGTTTAGGTGTTACTTTCTGCTTTTAAGGTACCAATATAGACTATTTAGGTACAAATGCATTTCTTTTACAAAAGGTACCACCATACTGACAGCACTCGTACCTTTATTTCTGAGCGTGTTTATTACATGTTAACTATAACAAAACCATGATAATTTTTATGATTCCAAAACATAATGTACTTCTCTTACCAAAAAGTTGCCTGTATTTCAATCACTCGCTGTATAAACTATTCACAATTAAACGACTCTCATTCTGAATAGTGCAAATGATTGCCTGCTCATTGTGGTGCAAATAGCCAGGCTAATGATGATTAACTGTTTGGAGTGATACTTACAGTAGGAATTATGTGGCTGACATTTATCTTTTTTCTTTCCACTGGACACACAAGAGCATTTGCCGGGTGGTTTAGTAAGGAAAATAGCCCTCATGCTGGGAAAATGAAGGAGGACAGTTTTCAATCATTGGGAATCACAACAGAATTTTAAAACATCAATAGGACGCTGATCAATGTGGTTGTCTGGGGAATATAAGAGACAAAAACTGATAAAGTGACATTTCCCAAGCTAATGACAGTGGCAATAAATTGGCAAATAAAGTTATGAGTAAGTTTATAACTTTAACCTTACTGCTATTTGTCAACATCAGAATAAAGAAATATAATAGTGGGTGACATTCTGCTTTGTATAGTTTTTTTTTCCTGCCACATTTAAGCTCCAGCATCAGATTTTTTTTCTATTAAAACCAACCATTCTCTATTTTAGAAAGATATTATATTGTTTTAGTTTTTCCAAGCCCTAGCATTTAAAGCTATGCACAATTTAAAACAATAATGTTATAAAATATAAATTACTAAATATTTGTTTAGATATACAAAACCTAAATACAAAAAACTTGGGACAGTATGGAAAATGCAAATAAAAAGAAAGTAGTGATTTCTAAATTTACAATGATTTGTATTTCATTGCAGACAATACAACAAACATTATTTAATGTGTTCCTCATAATTTTTACATACATTTATTTTTTTTTCAAAATAAACACGTATTCCAATTTTGATCCTTGCAACACATTTCAGAAAAAGTTAGAACAGTATGGTAATTACTATTTTTTAATGTTGCCATTCCTTTTCACAACACTTAAAAAACATTTAGGGACTCAAGACATCAAGTGATGAAATGTTTTAGGTGTCATTTTGTCTTAAGGTTTTTACTTAACACATTCTTTATTGGAGGCAAGTCAGGACTGCAGGCAGGCCCATCAAGTATCCTCTTCCTCCACAACCAGGACATTGTAATGTGTGCAAAATGTGGTTTTGCCTTGTCTTGTTGAAATATACATGGGTGTCCTTGGAAAAGAAGGCAGCATATTTTGCTTTAAAATCTCCATGTACTTTGCAGCATTAATGGTGCAATTACAGAAGTGCAAGTTACCTTACAGACCCTGGCTTTTGGAGTTTTTTTGCTGGTAACAGTCTGGATGATCTTTTTTTCTTTGGTCCGGTGCACAGGCCATCTATTTCTCTCAAAACAATACTGATTTATCTCACCACAGTAAATGTTTCCACTGTGTGATGATCCATCCTAGATGCCTCCAAGGCCAGAGATGTCAACAATGGTTCTGGACACGGTTAACATAGGGCTTATTTTTTGCACAGTACAACTTTAACTGGCATTTGTGGATGTAACTACATATTATGTTACTTGACAAAGGTTTGCCAAAGTTGTCCATGTGGTGATATTGCTTATAGATGAATGACGATTCTTGATACAGTGCCACCTGAGGGATTGGAGATCCTGTTTGTTACGCTTAGGCTTGTGCCCTTGTCCATTATGCACTGAAATTCCTTTTAAATTTGTTTTGCACTGTTGATGGTGAAATATCCAAATGTCACAAATGTTTTTAAACATTTCAATAATTTTCTCACGTACTTGTCAAATTGGCACTCGACCCATCTTTGCTCCTAAAGAACCAGACCTTTCTTGGATGCTGCTTTTGTACTTAATCATAATTACAATCACCTGTTGACATCACCTGTTTCAAATTACATTATTTAACCAATTAAGCTGATTGCTGCCCATTAACTGATCCTGTCCCAACTTTTGTTGGAATGTGTTGCAGGTCTGAATGACAGGAAAGGATGTACAGTATATTTACGAATTAAATGAAGTTGATCAGACAAAACATAAAATATATTGTGTTCATATTGTCTGCCATGAAATACAAGTCAAAGTAAATTTGTAAATCACTATTTTCTTTCTATGTTCTTTCTTTGTTTGCATTTTCCATACTGTCCATCTGATTTGAGGCTGTATAAACAATGTACTATGTCTAAAATCCATGTTTTAAACATTTTTACAACCTACAAGCTAAAACTAAATCACTTTTACGAATTAACAAAAAAATGAAATAAATTTAGCAAAATCAAGCTATTTTTAATAGATTGATTAAATTATTCTAACATGCATTTTTTTTTTGTTTGAAGTCATGACTACTAATGACAGTATGCTAAATATGAAAAAAACATATGTATCATCCCCACACTCAAAAAATAAGCTACAAATGATCATTGTTAGCATTCAACAGGTCAGCCCTCCTACCTTAAAATGTAAATAACAGTACCTAAAGAGGTGTATCTCATGGTACCTCATTTATTCACCAACAGTTTTCTTCAGGGTTTTATTCATATTTGTGTGATTCCATGTGGTGCACATTAGTGTTCCAGACACGTGCATCCCCACACCAATTTTTATTTGTATTTTTTTTCTCAGAATTATCAGTTTCTCACAGATGCACTACCAAGCTGAGGAAGGAAAAATGATCTCAAACAGAGATTAAAGACCGAGTTTATGATTGGAGAATATATATCTAAAATCTGCCCCTCTCTGTGCATTCACGTTTAGAAAGAGAATGTGCATGAAAGATAGAGGTTGGTCTCAGAAGGAGGAACGGTCTCTCTTTTCAGTCTTCGTCTATACTGCGGTTGTGACAGAAGACAGAGTCGCTCCACCTCTCTCTCTCCCTCTCTCTCTCTCTCTCTCTCTCTCTCTCTCTCTCTCTCTCTCTCTCTCTCACACACACACACACACAATCTCTTTCAGCCCCCCTGCACCCCCTTCAACACAGACCATTGGGTTGGTGGTCTGCACCTCACCAACCACTCTTCTCCTGTGAGGCAGTGGCAAATGACTTCAGATACACACTACTGCATGGAAAACTGGGCACGAGGATCATTTATGGATGTGGAAATGTGGAGATGAACAAAATCTTAACTGTGGAACAAAATTGAGGGACACCAAATACGCACCTTCCTTTGCATCAAGCTTTTGTGCAGCAGGTACTCTCTCTTTATTTCTTCGCTTCGGCAAATTTTTGGCTTGTTATCCATATCAAATATGCCATTTTATTAAAAACTGTGTATTAAATGTAATTTCTTTTAAATGTTATTTCTTTTCTTTTTTACACCTATTTAAAGAGAATGCATTTTGATGACGTTTGATTGGTTAATTAAGTTATATTCAGTTGCTTTAGTTCAGTCAAGAAAAAAAGGTTAAAATTGTATCCGTCTGCAATAATTTATTGCATTTAGTTTTATTGCAGTTATTTTTTTTAATTAATTTTTGTCTCATTCTGACGATACGCTCTCTGACAGCTTTACTGGTGGCAAATGCCACCATTAGATACCATTTCTCAAATGATATGCTAATAATAGTGTTTTCATTTGAACCTGATTGTTCCTCTGTTCAAAAAGAAGGCATATTTGGAACAGATTTTTATCTTAGTGCAAATCATAATTTAAGAAAATCCTACAATGCAGCAGTTAATTACTAACTGCAGATTATTAGCCCTCCTGTGTTTTTTTTTTTTTTTTTTGTATTATATTTTATATTTCCCAATTGATGTGTAACAGAGTGATGATATTTTTCCTATATATTTATTTCTGGAGAAAGTCTTTTGTATTTGGCTGCAATAAAATCAGTTTTAATTACACACACGCACACACATACATACATATATTATGTAGTAATCATGGCAAAAACAAAATAAGTGAGGTATTACAAATTTTTTTGCAAAACAATTGTTTAAAATTTGTTCTTTCTATTTAGCAAAACTTGGGAAATATTTTTAAAGAATTTAAATATCACAGGGGGCTAATAATTTTGCCTTTGACTGTGTATGTTATGTTTTTTTATATTTTAATGAAGTATTAAAGTGTTAAAACTTTACCCTTTGTAACTACTATGTTTGCATTATGATGCTGTTGCAATCATTCATACAGTGTAATCACACATTGTGTAGCGGAGTTTAATAGACTGTATAGGCTAGACGTAATTAAGGTCTTTTTTTTTTTTTTCATTCACAAGGCCTAATAACTAGTTGATCCTTGTGAATTACCTCTGCCAGACAAAGTAGCTTTAAATAAAGATAAGGATTGCCTTAAAGAAAATATTAAATAACAACTCTGTAATTGAACTTTGTGACTCACCTTGGGGGTGGAGGGGGGATTTGCTTCAACAATTAATTGGATCTGTAAAATGCAGCCTTTCAGCTTTGCACTTAGAGGGTGCTCAAGTCTCATCAAGGCAGAAAGAGAAAGACTCTTTAAAAGGGTTCCATCAAGAGCATGGCAACAGCGTTTCCATGTGCCAATCTCACACTGAGTATATCTCTAACCGCAGACTGAGTGTATACCTGCATGTCTTTGTTGTTCATCAATGTTTCTGTGACAGGTAGAAATGGATCCTCTTCTGGAACAAGTTTTGGCGGGCTTCAACACAACCCTGAGCACTTCCAATCGGACTGACCCCCTTGATAAATTCTCAGGAACCCAGCTGCTTCTACGCTTCAAACCTTTATTTATTCCACTCTACGCCTTAGTTGTTGTCGTGGCTGGTGTCGGGAACGGTTTCCTTCTTGCCTGCATTCTGGCAGACAAGAAACTTCATAATGCCACCAATTTTTTCATTGGCAACCTTGCTGCTGGGGACTTGCTGATGTGCCTAAGCTGTGTGCCGCTAACTGCATCGTATGCATTTGATGCACAGGGTTGGGCATTCGGACGTCCGATGTGCCACCTTATTCCTCTGGTACAAGGTGCAACAGTCTTCGCCTCTGTACTATCCCTCACCGCCATTGCCATGGACCGATATGTGGTGGTAGCGTACCCAGTGCGGAGACGTATCTCTGTGTGGGGTTGTGGCGCAGTGGCATTGGGTGTCTGGGCAGTTTCGTTGGCCCTTGCCGCTCCCCCTTCCCTCCACACTCGCTACGTGGACCTGCGACCCAGTGGGATGGAGTTGGTAGTGTGTGAGGAGTTTTGGCTGGGTGCAGAACGACAGCGCCTACTCTACTCATGCTTCTTCTTACTGGCATCCTACATGATCCCACTGCTGTCTGTAAGCATCTCCTACTGTGCCATCAGTGTGCATCTCCGCAAACACACATTACCTGGAGAGCCTTCCCAGAGCCAGCAGCGCTGGAGCAAGCAGCGCCGCAAGACTTTCTCCCTACTGGTGGCCTCAGTTCTTGCCTTTGCTCTCTGTTGGCTCCCATTGCAAGTCCTCAATCTTCTTCTGGATCTAGACTCGGACTTCCAGATCGTGGACAAACACTATGTAAATGTGCTGCAGGTTAGTTGCCATCTGATCGCCATGAGCTCAGCCTGCTACAACCCCTTCATCTATGCCTCGTTGCACAGTAAGGTCCGCATGCACCTTCGGGGTTACCTGTGCCCCTGCAGGCATAGTGGGCAGGACCTACTGTCTCGCTGTGCCTCCCGCAATCCCGCCACCTGCCTGACACTCATTTCTGAGATAGCGGTGAAGGAGAACCAATCACCCGAGAGCCCCGTTCCTGACAGCTGCCTCTGAAGATACAAGACACATCAGCACAGACTATTCAGAAGGAGCACTCAGACATTAAGGAGGTTTTTGCAGCACTGGAGTGGTATTCCAGCCAATATTCGATGTTCTTGTCTGAGAACTAAGGGTTTTTTGTTGTTGTTGGTGGAATTTTCTTTTACGAGGAGTAAAGAAAATACTCAGGCTCTCAGCTTTGTTTTGATGTTGCTGTGAACATTAGTGATCCAGGCTTAAGATTCCCTTATACATCTCTTTGACCTTGAATGAAACAAGCGCAGTGCACATTTAATAGAGGAGTAAATCTATTTGGGAATACCCTGTTCCTGAAACCCACAGCCAAACGGGAATATCAGCAAACTACAACTAGATGTTCACAGCTCCTTTTCACCTCCTTCTCATCTTATTTCTCTTTCTCAGCAAGTAGCCAGGGAAATCTCAGTTTTTTTGGCTAAGGTACCCTTTTCACATCACCTTCGACCTTGTTGTAACTGTATTTATATGATTACCGTTTAATGCAGTTTTTTCAGCCCTCACCTATGTGAGAAAACAAGTGATGCAGAATCCCTTGTACACCCTTTTAGTCTTGCAAGACTCCAAGGATCACTGCATGTCTGCTATAGATCACTGCTCAGAATCTTGCCCTCAGAGCCTCTCACTCTCATGTCCAGACGCTCTAAAGAGGACTCAAGCAATCAAATGATAGCCTTTTGCCTCTGGTAATGGACTGCACACTCTGCTTTAAAACACAAAAACGCAGTAGCTCGCACAAGAACACTTCTACATTTCTGAAGATAGGCATAGTTTCATAAAATGTTCAACAGAGGGAGTCTGACCTTTTGTAAGTGGTGAGAGCTAAAGTGATGATAATTTCACAGGAGCAAGTGCCAGTTGTTTTGCCATTATGTGGTTTCGTCATTTCCCTTGGAGGGCTCTGAGAATTGATGTCTTGATTTGGCGGTTCTCTGGAGGTGTGAGATAGACTTAATTAGATGATCTACAATGCGTTCACACTACACTACATTAATCATCAAGTCAACCATTTCTGAGATGAATAAACAACAGGGATATGACCCACAAGATTTATGGAAATTAATGGTGTAATGTCAGCGTGTGCATGTTTGTTTGACAGAAACAAAGACATACTATTAATGGTTTAATTTATTTTTTAAGCCCACTGTGCTAGTTCTTCATGTCCTTCACTATAATTACTTGTCAGATTGTATGATGTTAGCCGAGTGAGATCTAGGGTAAAATCCACAGCAGACTATGCAACATGAAATATCTTTAGTCTTCATCAATTACATCTTCATTAAATTATCGAATTGATCTCTTTATGTCAATGTTGGAATGAGTGTTGAGACAGAAGTGATAGACAATTCATTCATCAAAGTCTACTACAGGGGTCCTCAACCTTGTTCCTAGAGATCTACAGTATTTTCCTTAAGATTTCAGCTCCAACCTTGAACAAACACACCTGAACCAATTCATTTGGACCTGCACAGCACTTGATAAATACAGGCAAGTGTGTTTGATATGAGTTGCAACTGAAATCTGCAGTAAGGTAGATCTCCAGGAACAGGGTTGGTCACCCTTGGTCTGCTTGAATTATACTAGAAACATTGGCTGTATCTGAAATCACCCCCTATACTCTTAAAAAGGTGTATTATATAAGGGAATTACCATTAGTAGTGGTGTCTGAAATCATGGTACATTCTGAAATGCACTCAATCAATGTGCCACATAAATAAGTGTACAACCAATGTACACTCAAAGGCTAGAGTATACGCATAATGGACAGTGAGAGTTCGAACAACAAGATGGCATTCCACAGCAGAATCCTATCAGTGTATGTTTCTATATAATGTATTATTTATTTTGTAAATTAACATTTGTGGTGGCACGGTGGTGCAAGAAGTTTGCTGGTTCGGTTGGCATTTCTGTGTGGAGTTTGCATGTTCTCTCCGTGTTTGCATGGGTTTCCTCCAGGTGCTCCGGTTTCCCCCACAGTCCAAACACATCTGGCATATAGATGAATTGGGTAAGCTGAATTGTCTTTAGTGTATGTGTGTAAATAAGAGTGCATGGGTGTTTCCCAGTGATGGGTTGCAGCTGGAAGGGCATTCACTGCGTAAAACTTATGCTGGATAAGTTGGCGGCTCATTCCGCTGTGGCCACCCCTGATTAGTAAAGGGAATAAGCCAAAAATAAAATGAATGAATTAACGTTTGTATACTTGACAGGAATCAAACAGTAACCAAACAACATGGCATCTCATCTCGTGCACTCAATGCTTGAATTCATACATTTGTTTTCATTCACTCTTTTAGCGGACTATATTAGTGGATTAATGTAGGGAATAGTGAATGAGGGTACAGGAAGCGATTTCAGATACAGCCTTTAAGATGTATTGAGTCAAGCTGGAGCTATCTGCAGGACAGAGTTTAGAAACCACTGCTTAAGAACTAACTAGAGGTACTGTCAAATGAGACACATTGCTCAGGTTATCATATGTGAACACAACCTTATATAATACTGTATTTTTGGCATGAACTTGCTCTGAGAGATTTTTGTGACTCATCCCCCTGTCCTCAATAGGTGATCTCTAATTGATTCTTCATTAAACTGCAATTATGGCAGTACTCTCACATTGTAGGATGCAACATTATAAACACTGTCAGAACTTCACTAGATGCTAAGTGACTAATCCACCACTGGATCCACTGACCAGATATTAAAAAACATGTTTTAGAAGCCCTGAAATCATGGTAAAAAAAAAAAAAATAAATAAAAAAAAATAAAATAAAATAAAAAAAAAAAAAAAAATATATATATATATATATATATATATATATATATATATATATATATATATATATATATATATATATATATATCACAGTGTGCACTCAGCAATTACAACAGCCACAATTACACAAACAAAAGCATACAGTCTTGTAGTTCTGGTTGACTTGCTTATTATATGCTACGACAATGTGGATTATGACATGTCACACAGATAGCATCTGCTGTCCCTGTGGGTTTATTTTGCAATTGTGTTACCTTGTAAATGTGAGTAAAATGCAACACTTTCACCAGTATTTCCCTAGTCTTGTCATTTATTAGAAAGCTTAAAGTAAATGATGCCATCAGACGCAGCGTTTGCTTGAAAGAGGTTTGCACACAGTCAGGCAAGTAATAAATGTCACATGAATCAACAAACAATCTGTTTCACACTTGAAAGCAGGCACATAGAATTTTGTGATTACATACGCAAACACAGCGGGTACAGAATAAAGTAGAAGTTGGGACAATTATGTCAGGCTAGATATGCCTGCGTGTGCATCTGCATGCTAATTGTCAAATCTAACCACCAACGCTGATTGCTAGCCTAGCACAAAGCCACCAGGGGCAAGATGCCCTATGCACACATGGAAAATATAGAGCCAGCCAATGATCCCCAAGGGTTCACTAATAAGAACTTGCGTATTCCTGTGGTCAAAATGTCAAGACCATCTAATTTTCTACAATAGACCCCTTTGCACATGGAGCATAGTAACAACAATGCTAACAGGCATGAGTCATAAAAGATGACAAATAGACCCCAAGACCTTGTGGAAAGTGAGAGAGGCAGCAACAGTTTGTCACCCCATGCTGAGCATTATGAGTAAGCATATAGTCACAGCTAACATCACACGTGTAGCTCTTTGGAAAATGTGAACAATTTGTGACTTCTAAAATTAAAACTGCAAAAGACCATTTTTGAAGATAAAATTATATTTATGTAGTTTGATGTTTGAGATAATATAAGGGGTGACAAACTTTCAATTATTTTCCTTTTACAGAATTACACCTTAAATATGCCCCATGATGTGACAGCAAAAATTAACAAAAACTCTTAATATTATACAAATAGAATGAAAGTGATCATCTTGATTATTGGACATCTTTATACAGTGCTATTTATTACATGAAATTATGAAAGCTTTTGTTTTTCTCCATGGCTTCAATAAATGGAAACAATTATGAGACAAAAACTTAACAGGTGTATGGGCTTTACAGGGGGGCTTCAGTCATATGATTTTGAATAGGTCAGTGTCAAACCACAGGAGATGGTTTCCAGTAGGGCTGTACGATATTGGAAAAAACTAACATTGCGTTGTTTTTAATTTTTCTATGACATATATTGCGATGATGAAAGTTATAGGTTTATTTGGAAAGAGATTCATAATTTTAGATACATTGGGATGGTTTTATAAGGGAGAGCATCTGCATAAAATATAAAAAACCAATCACAAACATTGATAATCACAGTAAAGCAACGATACTGTACAAATAAAATGCACAGTACTTCATGGTTTTCAGGAAGTCTAGCAATATTCAGATAAACAAATGTAGTAATCAAATGTTAAACCACACTATAGTTTTCACTGCATATATTACATATGTCAGAAACGTAACTTCTTATGCCTGAATACTTTAAACTGACTTTTAAAAATGCTCACACAATCACAGGCCTTAAAAACACACATAAATAATGGATGTTCTGGTAACTTTACAGTTAAACATTGCAATGACAAATCATGAGTGTTTTCAATCGTAGCTACGGGTCAATAATGATAATAATAATAATTCCATACATTTATATAGCACTTTTCTGGACACTCAAAGCGCTTTACACATTTTTGGGGGAATCTCCTCATCCACCACCAGTGTGCAACATCCACCTGGATGATGTAACGGCAGCCATATTGCACCAGACCATACACAACACACCAGCTGATTGGTGGAGAGGAAACAGAGTGATGAAGCCAATTATGATATAGGGATGGACAGAAGCCAGTGGGCAAATTTGGCCAGTATGCCAAAGTTAAACCCCTACTCTTTTTCAAAAGACATCCTGGTATTTTTAATGACCACAGAGTCAAGACCTCGATTTAATGTCTCATCCGAAAGACGGCGCTCACTGAGCAGAATAGAGTCCCCATCAATATCCAGTCCTAGGGTGTAAGGACCCACAAAGGCTGGAGGTTCCCAGGTCTCCTATCAAGCTACTGACAGAGCGCAGCCCTGCTTAGCTTTAGTGGGCGACCATGTGAGAGTTGCAGAGTACTAGCCACTATCATGCGATGTTACTATTGCAGGTACACATTGTGATATTGATGGTTTCCAGTGACAAAATGTATCAACTTCTTATGTTTTTAGAAACATATTGATGAAAAAACATTGTGATTTACTAAAGTAGCCACTTTTAAATTAGGCCTGAGGGATTTATTAATGATTTTATGATGTTCTTGCAATTTATTGAAATTCTGCTTGAGACAGTCACACCATAGTTCAGTTTTGAGATTTGGCTGTAATGATGGAAAAACACAGCAATTTGTTAATGTTTATTCATTGACTACATTTAAAATGATGACAATACTACTTGATGACAACATTACAGCAATTTATTCCATTTTTGATAAGCAACTTATCAGTGTCTCGTTTTTTGATTATTGGTTCTGGTTGATTGCTCAGACAAAGCATATCAATATCTGCTAAATATAGCATAAGGTACATCAAGTACCAGTGTTGTCCAACACTTTTATCCTGCTAAAAAGACTTTTGCTTTCCTGCAGAATGTATTAGGGAAATCAGTGGAGTGAGAGTGTGAGTCTAATGATGTCATTAAGCTTCGGAGAAGATCTGCGAAGGAATGGGTAAAAGAAGAATCCTGCAAGATGCAACATTAAGATGTGAAGGAAACAAGCACATTCTGCAGGCCTGCACCAGAATAAAGAGCATCTGTTGTTATCGGCTCCAATGTCAAACACATCTGGCTGTTTAAGATTCAATTGGAAAGAAATCAGACTGGGGCGTGATAAAAGGATTCTAGAAGTAAAATTTCCTGTCCTTATTTTTAAAAAAAATGTATCAGGTTTTGGATTTGTGCCACTCTCTGGCAACCTCTTGACTTAACAAGGGCTTAAAGTGGTTCTCCAAGACACAAACAAGCTTTGTTCAACATGACATGATATTGAAGGAGAACAAAGAAAAATGAAGCCCAGAGATCAAAAGAACACAGCCTTTGCGTGCAGGTCAGGAATTGTGTCTTCTTTTTGAAAATTTAACTCATTATTTGTTATTGCAAATCATTTGAGGGCACAAGGGTCAGCTTTTGTGGAAATGAAAGAGAGTGAAACAATTAAATTCATTATTCTGCAGAGGAGGAGGCGAAAGACAATCTGTAGCCTATCTTGCATGTAATAAGAAATTAATTTTTATTTGTTAAAAAAAGTTTTGCATACAGACAACAACAGAGACAAAACAATCCCCGTTCACACAGATCCATCAAAATGACTAAAATGCTGTATTATGCATGCCAGGCCAGTTGATGGCAATCACCACTGTTGATTTGACTGTCAAGTACTCACACAAGCCTAGACTGAACATATATGGTTCTTTCCAAATGGGATTTATCACCCTCTGAAGGGCACTTCAAAGTTAAAACAATCATGGCCACCATATTGTGTTTTTCCCAACATAAGTGGTCAAAAATGGCGACTTCAAAGGACCCTTCTGAATGAAGGATTTTAAAGGAACCAACTGATGGACACAATATTTGTGATCCATGATATTTGCAGGGAACTTGATGGATGTCGCACCCCTAAAGCTCATCCCTGGCTGTTTCTCATGTGTTCTTAAGCGATCTTCTGTTTCCGTGTAATGTCATCATCAACCATCAAAGTTCAATTTCAATACTCAAGACCAGAAGAACAAAGGACGCGTGAAAAACCCTGGATGTGTTCTTGATATTGAGAAAGCATTAATGCAGATTTGTGTGCAGTACTCACTCTAGAAGTACCAGACGTCATTATGGCTGAATAAAGGAGGTGGGAAGTGCAGCATTTTATACCTGTTTATTGTTAAAGTTTAGTAATATAACTCACTTATCTCAGGAGCTTCCCTAAATGAGACTGTAAAGTTAAACATTAACATGAAAATCTTAAAAAAAAAAAAAAAAAAAAAAAAAAAAAAAAAATTATATATATATATATATATATATATATATATATATATATATATATATATATATATATATATATATATATATATATATATATATATGCCTTACAAAAATAATATTGGATATATACACACACACACACATACAGTTGACGTCAGAATTATTAGTCCCCTTCAATTATTCACCCCCTGTTTTTTTTCCCCAATTTCTGTTTAACAGAGAGCATATTTTTTTCAAAACATTACTAAACATAGTAATTTTAAAAACTCATTTCTAATAACTGATTTATTTTACCTTTGCCATGATGACAGTAAATAATATTTTACTAGATATTTTTTTTTTAAAAGTTAACTAGCCAGGCTAGGGTAATTTCACGAGTTAATGTATAATGATGGTTTGTTCTGTAGACTATCGAAAAAAAAACTTGAAGGGGCTAATAATTTTGACCTTAAAATGGCTTTAAAAAAATGTAAAACTGCATTTATTCTAGCCAAAACAAAACAAATAAGACTTTCTCCAGAATAAAAAAATTTATTAATCAAACTACAGTACCAAAATACTGTGAAAGTTTTCTTGCTTTGTTAAATATCATTTGGGAAATATTTAAAAAAGAAAAAAAAAATGCAAAATGCGCGAAGGTCATGTGACCATCAGGAAGATCGCAGCATCTCATTTCTCATTGGATGCATTCTATATTCTCGAGGTCACCGGAGTTCGTTCTTCTGAGGTAAATTGGCAAGAGAGCTGTCTACAAGAATGCAAGTCTGTTCTCTGTGTTTTTGGAAATGAAAAACAGCCCCTATTCCCTAATCCAGGGGTGCTCTAACTCGGCTCTGGAGGGCAAGTGTCCTGCAGTGTTCCCATCCCAATCTGAACCAGCTAATCAGGCTCTTCATAAGTATACTAGAAGCTTCCAACAGGTGTGTCGAAGGAAGTTACAGCCAAACTTTGCAGGACAGCACCCTGGACTGAGATTGGGCACCCCTGCCTTACTGTCTTCAAAGCTGTCACTCCGGAGGGTAAGGGTAGTATACTCACTTTACATATTACATAACAATATTGAAATATTTTGAAAAACCATTTGTGAAGGGGTTTTAAAATTTATAACTAAATATGTGGTTCTCAAGTCTGTTTAGAGGCACACCGACGGTACATCTTTAATTAACTTTGAAAGACTCTTGGCCTCATTTATTCAGCACATCAATTTCTGGTCTTGTAATCTCTGTAAACACGATGTTGAGTTGCACCAGGTGTGTTTAATTACAAGAGTTGGAAAATGTATCTGATTTGCTTCCAGGAATAGGGAAGGCTACTCTACTACTCCTTCTAGGTAGATAAAAGAGTGTAATTTCCAACCAGCATCATCCTGATGACCCAATACGTTTCTAAAACTGAAGACCTTGACTGAGCTTGAAATTGCCCCTATATCCTCATTCATTATTCACTACATTGGTCCACTAATCTAGTCCACTTGAAAGAGTGAATGAAAACAATTGAGCACATTTAGGCAATGAGTGTTTGTGCAGAGCTGCCACTTGTATATTGTTTGCATTTGCTGTTTAATAATCATTTTAAGCATATTAAATTGGCAGCTTAAATATTAATGAAAAGATTATTTCGTAAAATTAAAATGTATAGATGGAATTATTTAATGATAAGTTAAAAATGAATTTGTTACTGCGTACTTCTATTGGACAAGCAGTTTGAAAAATAGATGGATGATCCAGATCCGATTTTTTTGTGAACTCATGAATTATGCAGGTGTTCCCCGCTGGCAAACTATTGACTCCCTATACCCTCATTCCCTTAGGGATGCCATTTTGTTTGTGCTTGGCTGTAGTGCCGGTGTGTGTACCCTGATAGAAACCTATGTTTAGAATTCTGAAATGTATAGTGCTGCGTGTTGTTGCATGGCGCTGTGTGGCGCTTCTGCTGTGCAACCTGCTTTAGTCAGACCCTGTGATAGTTATGAATACTTAGAGAGCTGTACATTAGCAGTTAAATATGAAATTTTGACATTTGACACTTTTTGTCATGTATTCAAACATTAAATGAACAATTAAATAATAATTTATTTAGATATATACACCAATAGAATTCTGCTGTGGATGTCATCTTGTGGTCAGATGCGGAAAATCATTTGCTTCAACCCTATAAACAAGGTCCAAACTCGATCATGGATGTTTAGTTCCATCCCCAATCAGACACACCTGGGCTAGCTAATCAAGCTCTTAAGCTGTGGTCACACTGGACTTTTCTCCTCATAGACTTCTATTCATACGCACGCAAACGCGTCAGACCGGAAACGCAAGGCCGTGCATCAAGTTTCACAGATCGCTGCGTTGGAAAGTTCAAGCTTGGAAAACTCTGACTTGCAAAATCGCATTACTTGACTGCGTGAGACCAATCGAGGATCAAAACATGACCTCTCTGTACAGACATTTAAAACATGGACCAATCGCTTGCTTTTTTAAATGTCTAATCATCTTGTTTAATCCTGCCCCTTTTCACATTGCCGTACGAATTTTGCACGCACAAACTCTAGTGTGACCACAGCTTTACTAGACTTTCTATAAACATTCTTGCAGGTGTGTTGAGGCAAGTTGGAGTTAAAATCTGCAGGACACCGGCCTTCCGGGACCGAGTTTGGACACCCCTGCTCTAGACCATAGGTGTCAAACTAAGTTCCTGGAGGGCCATAGCTCTGCACAGTTTAGTTCCAACCCTAATTAAACACACCTGATAAAACTTATTGAGTGCTCTAGACACAGGCTGTGTACCAAAAACGCATACTACTCGAGTATGTACTACATTTGAATTTATTAAATGACCATTAGAAACATAAAAGAGTAGAAACATTAGAAAAGCAGGTTCTACATAGTATGAATGTGAGTTGTCTGAATAGATCTCAGACATCTGCCATTTGTCATTATCACTTGACCTACCTGTGTCAGTTGATTCACTCCCAATTATGAATTCTGTCACATACTATTAATTACACTGGGGAACAGTGTAACGGTT
>NC_079449.1:36022953-36114493 GCF_903798145.1 Danio aesculapii
TAAAAGGCTTACAGTTAATGAAAAGCACTTCCACATCAGGACAGCACATCTTCTTTAACACAGTTACATCCGTACACCACCTTCTGTTGATGTAAAAGCATGTCCCACCACCGCGCGTTTTGCCCGTTGACTCAGTATCGCGATCTGCTCTGTACAGCTGAAAGTCCGGTAGGTTTAATGCGCTGTCCGGAATGGCTTCGTTTAGCCAGGTTTCCATGAAACACAGGACAGCAGAGTTGTTAAAGTTCTTGTTTTTGCATGTGAGCAGAAGTAGTTCGTCCATTTTGTTTAGGAAGAGAGCGGAGATTTGCCAGGTGGATGCTGGGCAGCGCCGTTCTGAAGCCGCGCTGTCTTAGCCTGACGAGCACGCCGGCGTGCTCTGTACAGCTGAAAGTCCGGTAGGTTTAATGCGCTGTCCGGAATGGCTTCGTTTAGCCAGGTTTCCATGAAACACAGGACAGCAGAGTTGTTAAAGTTCTTGTTTTTGCATGTGAGCAGAAGTAGTTCGTCCATTTTGTTAGGAAGAGAGCGGAGATTCGCCAGGTGGATGCTGGGCAGCGCCGTTCTGAAGCCGCGCTGTCTTAGCCTGACGAGCACGCCGGCTCGCTTCCCACGCTTGCGCGTCTTGTAGCGTTTCCACAATGCGGCTGCTTCGCCGACTACAAGGTTCCGCAAAACGCCACAAAAACAAAATCCAGTTCTTTATTAGTTGGTGTGCACTGCAGAATGTTCAGCAGCTCGTCCCTGGTGTAACTGATCGTGTTTGATAAACATAAAACAGGACAGACTAACAAAAACAGTGCAAACACTGGAGAGCTCCACACCGAAGCGGCCATCCGCGGCGCCATCTTATGACGTTGTGTCATAATATACACGTTGTGTGTATATATATATATATATATATATATATATATATATATATATATATATATATATATATATATACACACACATACATGTATACAAAAAATATATATATATATATATATATATATATATATATATATACACATATACATATATACACATACATATATATATACATACATACATATATATACATACATATATATATACATGTATACACATGTATATATATATAGATATATTCAGAAGGAATTTATGAATGAAAGAACTAATTTAAAGGGTACAACCACAGTTCCTTTATATATATATATAGGAACCTGTGGTTGTAACCTTTAAATATATATATATATATATATAATATATATATATATATATATATAAAGGAACTGTGGTTTGTAACCTGTTAGATTAGTTCTTTCATTCATAAATTCCTTCTCATTAGGCAGCCAAATGAAAATCACACTTAAATTTTACACTCTGTTAAAAAAACACTCCAGACTCAGTACTGACAACATGTTTGAAACAGCTGAAGTGTAAATGAGGCTTGCAGGGGTGAAATGGTGCTTCAGGGAAACCATAGCAACCATTTTTAAGTTGCCACTCAAGTAATATTCATTTGGATTGTTCCCATTTGGCAGCGTACAGCTTCCTTCCTTTATTCCTCTGGGGGACTGCACAAAGTACAAATCTTAATGGCAGCCGCTGTAACAACAGCGATAACAACAACGTCACAAACAGAAATTTAACAGCAATGACCCTCAAAACAAGACAGAAGTGTCTTTACATTTTAAAAACCAAAGTGTGCTTAACATTTGAGATTGTTTTCATGGCCATATCATTTCTTTCTGTATCCCCTGCGCTGTCAACCGTCTTATCTTTAGTACGAACTACAATCAAGGTAGTCAGCTAGTCACAGATGCACTTATTTTACAGAAACTTCAAGTGTTTGTCCTGCATTTTACAAGGTAAACCATTCTGGGAATTTGCATAAATTAGCATAGACTATTCAAAAGAGGAATCAACAATGAATGAGGCAAATAACCAAATGTACTGTGCACCAGGATACGCGCGAGCTGTATTTACGTAGCTTTACAAAAACTGCACAGTCTAGAATGACATTCACAGCTATCAGCTGCTAATCCATATGCATTTTGCTTACGAAAATTATAGCTCTGAACAGCTGTATACATGTGAGCCACTTTCATTTTCCTGCTGTGTGATATGAAATTGCATTATTATCAAGTAATTATCCCAAAGATGATTATGCAGCTTTGCTGTCTGGACATTTTTTTTTTTTTTTTTGCAACGATCAGGAGCTATTAGTACTTTGCATGCTCAATATAAAAATGAGGAGAGAAAAAAACTTAATCAATAATTCTCTGAGGAGGAGAGATGAATAGAGGTCTCGCTCATAAATAAGCTCATCTGTCTTGGTATCTCATTTCGATCAAATTCAAGCACACTGTGAATAAAGGCAGATCCGTCACACACAAGATTTGATTCAAGTGGGGTTTTTTATGTCTTGTAGAATTTTTCAACTATTTTTGAGCATACTTTAAAAATACTGGGTTCAAAACAAATCTGGAACCCTTTATATACACTCAACGGCCACTTTATTAGGTATACCTTGCTTGTACTGGGTTGGACCCCTTTTGTCTTCAGAACTGCCTTAATCCTTTATGGCATAGATTCAACAAAGGGACTGGAAATATTCCTCAGAGATTTTGGTCCATATGACATGATAGCATCACACAGTTTGCTGCAGATTTGTCGGTTACCGTGGAGGCCATTTGAGTACAGTTGAACTCATTGTCATGTTCAAGAAACCAGTCTGAGATGATTTCGCGCTTTATGACATGGTGCGTTATCAGTTACTCTGTGTGGTCTTCTGCTGCTGTAGCCCATACACCTCAAGGTTTGACCTGTTGTGCATTCAGAGATGCTTTTCTGCATACCTCGGTTGTAACAAGTGGTTATTCGAGTTACTGTTGCCTTTCTATCAGCTCTAACCAGTCTGAACATTCTCCTTTGACCTCAGGCATCAGCAAGGTATTTGCACCCACAGAACTGCCGCGCACTGAATATTTTCTTTTTTTTCCGACCATTCTCTGTAAACCCTATAGATGGTTGCGTGTGAAAATACTCTGACCAGCCCATCTGGCACAAACAACCATGCCACGTTCACTGTCGCATAAATCACCTTTCTTCCCCATTCTGATGCTCAGTTGGATGCGAGCAGTTGGACAAATGTACCTAATGAAGTGGCCAGTGAGTGAGTATATATATATATATATATCTATATATATATATATATATATATATAATTATATATATATATATATATATATAATGTATTTTTGTACTTTGTATTTTTGCTAAAGATGTGGCCTGCTGCATTTAAAGAGCTTTCTTATCCATACTCTACGAATGAAAAGAGATAATGAATAAAATTATCAATGCATGTCAAACGCAGCTATGCTTATTTATTTAAAATTATTTTTAATAAATAGGAAAATAATTTAAAAGAATATGCCACTAGGTGATTTCAAACATGCTAAATGACAAAAATGCTCTCATTTTCTGGAAGCATTTCTACATCAAGCAACACAGAAGCTGGAGCAAGCCATCAAATCTGTGGGTATGGGTATGTGTTTGTGCCAATCTGAGATGCGTGGAAGGAGTCGATCCTGTATTTTCGCTTGTAGCATAAGAGAGTTCTTAGACTGCTTGGACTGCTTAAATAAGTTACAAATATGGTTAAAAGAGAATATTTTAGCATTAATTGGGAACAAAACCCAAAATCATATGAAGACAGAAGAAGACACAAGTGCATTTCCTTTTGCCATTTAATTTCCTAGCCTACACCATGTGTTAAAATCTTGGTTTTCTTTTGTATTTCAATCTGTTATCTGTCTTATAGAACAATGTATCTGCTTTTATTAGTGCTTTGCCTTATTTACCAGTATTTAAAATCACTGGTTAAAAAAAAAAGAAAATCTTTTGTCGATAGCTTTCCTCTAGTCATGTCAATTGTATTGTTTACTGTATTTGCCGACTTGAGGCCTCCTGTGTTTTGATGTCTCGTGTTTTCTTCTCTAATTGTACAGCACTTTAGATCAACTGGCAGTTGAATAAAAGTGCTTCATGAAGAAAAAAACGAAAAACATAACGACAGATCCTGCCAATCTTAGTTGTAATTGGCGTTTTGAATGCTGTCTAGACCTAATCTTTGTTGATAAATTGCTACTTTCTTAGCTTTTGGTTATATTCTTCATTATTTTAATGAAAGATAAAAAGAATAAAGAATGAATGTGTTCATGAAATGAACAGCATTTTATTTGGTTATTTATGTATTTCTAGATTGGAAAAATGTGACTAAAGAAACAATAGAAAAAAACACGAATTATAAAATATATAAACTGCTAATTATTGAATATTTTTTTCAGAGTAAGAGAGGAGAAAAACTGTTGACAATGTATAATTATTATACAACCCCAAACCAGGAAAAGTAGTTGCAGACAATATGAACACAATATATTTCATGTATTGTCTGGTAAACTTCATTTCATTAATAAATATACATCCATTCCTGTCATACAGACCTGCAACACATTCCAACAAAAGTTGGTACAGGAGCAGTTTAGGGCTAGTAATCAGCTAAATAGGTTAAATAATTATGTGATTTGAAACAGGTGATGTCAACAGGTGATTGTAATTATGATTTGGTACAAAAGTAGCATCTAAGAAAGGGCTAGTCCTTTGGGAGCAAAGATGGGCCGAGGATTGCCAGTTTGCTAACAAATACGTGAGAAAATTATTGAAATGTTTTAAAACAATGTTCCTCAAAAAAAGATAGCAAGACATTTTGATATTTCACCTTCAAAAGTGCATAACATCAATAAAAGATTCAAGGAATCTAGAGGAATTTCAGCGTGTAAAAGACAAGGGCCCACACAGTGCAATTTATTTCTTTATTTATTATTATTATTATTATTATTTTATAATCCTAAATGACTCTAGCATGTTAGACTGCACAAACATAGGATCCCATGTCACACTGTAAGATCTCAGCTGTCAAAGTCAGACTGAACGACAATGAAGACGCGCCATACACAAAAGAAAACGCCCCCAGAGATTGACGTCATCCACCCGTGACACTTTCACTATCCCGCGTTCTGAAATGATTCCTCACAGCAAACGTAAACAAGCTGTAGTGGCAATTTTGCACACGGCGTGTCTCAATAATAAAACCAGGGAAAAAAAACATTTTGACATTTCCCCTCGGTTATTTGATTTGTCGCATGGATAGCATAATCAAATTCGGAGCTCAATGATCAAAATCACAGATTTCAGCCCAATATTTCAAAAAACTTTTAGGATTTCCCAAATTTGTCTCAGATGACAAAATCATGGCTGAAATCTCACCGTGTGAGCAGGGCTTAAGTTGAACTACCATGATCTCCGATCCCTCAGGCGACACTGCATCAAGAATCCTCATTCATCTATGAGCGATTTCACCACAATGGCTCAGGACTATTTTGGCAAACCTTTGTCAAGTACCACAATACGTAGTTACATCCACAAATGCCAGTAAAACCTGTACTATGCCAAAAGGAAGCCATATGTTAACAGTGTACAAAAGTGCCATCAACTTCTCTGGGCTCAGAGGCTTCTGGGAGGGACCATCACACAGTAGAAACATGTACTGTGGTCAAATGATCAGTATTTCAGGTATTTTTGGGAGAAATGGACAACCTGTGCTATATATATGTGGTGGGGAGAGTGGGGCCGCACATCCAGAAAGGGGAGAAAGAGAGTGGAGACACCGGCGGCTGGTCAGTAGCCCAATCAGAAATAATTAATAACACCTGCTTTCTCTAGTGATTGGGCCGGAGAGACGCCTTCTTAAGGGAGCAGGAGAGACCAGTCGGGAGAGAGAGAATCGAGTAACAGCCAGCACATTGTGGAGCGTGTTGCTCAGCACTAAAAATAATAATAATAATAAAAGTTATCACTTGCCTTAACGCCGACCCTGTCTTCTTCTTCCCTCCCAACGAACCTTACTAAAGTGGTGCCGAAACCCGGGAGAAGAAGAGATCTCGCTGCCAAGATGACCACTCCGTCAACCAGTCCGTTTGCGGAAGTGATCCAGGCGGTCGCGGTCCTCCACCGAGAACAGCACCAGGAACTCCTGGATATACGGGCCGAGCAAGAAGAGCGCTTCAAAGTCCTGGTGGAGGCCCAGCGCGAGGACCGCGAGCTCGTCCGGAGTCTGCTGGACCGGGAGATCCAGCCCGCGGTAACATCAGCCACCCACCCTCCCATAACGCTACACAAAATGGGGCCAACGGATGATCCGGAAGTGTTTCTCGATTTATTCGAGAAGATGGCCAAAGCATGTGGGTGGCAGCGGGCCAATTGGCCGGTCCGAGTCATCCCGCTGCTGTCGGGCGAAGCCCAGACCGCCGCACAGCAGCTACCGGCCGAGGATCTCCAGGACTATGCTCACCTGAAGCGAGCCATACTTCAGCGGGCCGGCCGCAATCCGGAGGAACAACGCCAGCGCTTCCGGTCGCTGAAGCTGGAAGAAAGCGGCCGGCCCTTCGTATTTGCCCAGCAGCTCCGTGATGCCTGCCGCAAATGGCTGGTACAGGATGACCGAACCATCGCCCAGGTCGTGGATGCCGTGGTACTGGAGCCGTTTATCGCCCGCCTTCCCTCCCGAACATCGGAATGGGTCCAGTGCCACCGGCCAGACGATCTGGACACGGCCATCCAGCTGGCGGAGGATCACCTGGTAGCGAGGTCCAGGGTCGGCGAAGTAACATCTCTCTCTCTCTCTCCCCCTGTCCCTTCTCTGTCTCTCTCTCCTCCCACTCCCAGGCCCAGATCGAGGGGACCGCCTATTCCGGCGCCCCGGAGGCGAACCCCAGGCCCGGACCCTCAGCACTTCACGCCTCGTTGGGGCGCTTACCGGGACAGAGACGGGGACGCCCGTACTATGGGCGGATTTCAGGCGCCGACAGGTCTCTCTCCGGCCCAATCAGTTGGTCCTACTGGCCCCGGGGGTGTAACGGGAAGGTCTGGGCCGGCGTGTTGGCATTGCGGGGGGGAGGATCATGCCCCAGAAAACTGCTCCGTAATGGAGGTGGGTGCATTGATCCGCCTGCCCGACGTGCCAGCCGTCGCCCCCAGTCGCAATGGACTGTATCAAATACCGGTGAGTATTAAGGGGGATACCTATCAGGCATTGGTGGATTCAGGCTGTAACCAAACCTCCATCCACCAATGCTTGGTGCAACGCTCGGCATTGGATAAGAGCCGCACGGTTCAGGTAAGGTGTGTGCACGGAGAGGTAAGACACTATCCGCTAACGGCTATGAAAATTCAATTCAGGGGGAAAAAGCATAATGTGGAGGTAGCGGTTAATCCACACCTCAAACACCCGCTAATCTTGGGGACGAATTGGCCTGATTTTAACAAATTACTGGAAATCCTAAGCGCGGGTGTGTCTTGGAAAAAAAAAATCGCCGAAGAGGGGGCGGGTCGCTCAGCTGGGGGAATCCCAAGTGATGACGTCACGCGCTGACTCAGGGGCAGGGCCGGGAATTTCCCGGTGGAAAGACTTTCCCCTAGAGCAGTCGCGTGACGACACGCTGAGACATGCACTTGAAAGAGTGCAGGTTATTGATGGGAGAAACCTCCAGCCTGATCGACCCCTGTCCTATCCGTATTTTAAGATTATTAATGACAGGGTGTATCGAGTGACCCAAGACACTCAAACAAAAGAAGATACAACCCAATTATTAGTACCAAAGAGCCGCCGGAAAATGCTTTTCCAGGCGGCTCACTCGAATCCCATGGCCGGACATTTAGGTCAAGCGGCCACATTAAATCGCCTCATGACCCGATTCTTTTGGCCGGGCATTCACGGGGATGTTAGCAGATGGTGCGCTGCATGCCGTGAATGTCAACTGGTGAACCCACCGGCCACATCAAAAGCGCCATTGCGCCCTTTACCAATTATAGAGATCCCCTTCGAGAGAATTGTTATGGATCTCATCGGGCCATTAGAGCGATCCGCACGCGGGCACCGCTTTGCATTAGTCATAGAGGATTATGCAACGCGGTACCCGGAAGCAGTAGCGCTCCGTAACATCTCGGCAAAGAGTGTTGCGGAAGCTCTGTTTAGTCTGATCTCCCGAGTGGGGATCTCCAAGGAGATCCTCACTGATCAAGGCACCGCGTTCATGTCACGTACACTACGCGAACTTTATGGATTATTGGGCATTAAATCGATTCGCACCAGCGTCTATCACTCACAAACAGACGGGCTGGTGGAGTGATTTAATCGCACGCTTAAATCCATGATCCGTAAATTCGTTCACGAGGACGCGAAAAATTGGGATAAATGGTTAGAGCCCTTATTATTTGCTGTGCGGGAGGTTCCCCAAGCCTCCACGGGGTTTTCCCCCTTCGAGCTTCTCTACGGCAGACAGCCCCGTGGGGTTTTGGATGTTGTTAGAGAGGTTTGGGAGGACGAGCCTTCACAAAGCAAAAATGAAATTCAATATATCCTGGACCTACGAGCAAAACTCCACACACTGGGGCGGCTCTCTACGGAGAATTTGCTCAAGGCTCAGGAGGAACAACGCAGGCGATATGATAAGGGCACTAAACTACGAAAATTCACAAAGGGACATAAAGTCCTTGTACTGCTGCCTTCTTCCAGTTCCAAATTACTCGCCAAGTGGCAAGGGCCGTTTGTGGTCACACGACGAGTTGGCGATCTTGATTATGAGGTGATGCGAACGGACAGGAGAGGGGCACGTCAAATTTACCATATTAATTTATTAAAACTGTGGAGGGAGCCGGAGGAGGTGATGCTGGCGGCACTCGTTTCCAGCGAAGATGACCTGGGACCGGAGAGTGTTAACCGGAATGGGGCAAACACTCTGGTCGCCGGGGGTGATCATCTTTCGCCCGCGCAGCTCACCGACGTCCGACGCCTCCAAACCGAATTTGCAGACGTGTTCTCCCCCCTACCCGGTCGCACCAACTTAATTCAGCACCACATCGAGACCGAACCGGGCGTGGTCGTAAGGACCCGACCGTATCGCTTGCCTGAACACAAAAAAAAAGGTGGTTCAGGATGAATTAAGAAAAATGCTGGAAATGGGTGTAGTAGAAGAATCCCGCAGTGACTGGGCCAGCCCGATCGTTTTGGTACCCAAAACAGATGGGTCAGTCCGGTTTTGTGTGGATTACCGCAAATTAAATGCTGTGTCGAAATTCGACGCGTATCCAATGCCGCGGGTTGACGAGTTGCTCGACCGGTTAGGCGCTGCTCGCTATTATTCGACATTGGATCTGACTAAAGGATATTGGCAGATACCCCTAACTCCTTTATCCCGTGAAAAAACGGCCTTCACGACGCCATTTGGTTTACACCAATTTGTGACGCTTCCGTTCGGGTTGTTCGGGGCACCGGCCACGTTCCAGCGCCTGATGGACAAAATACTGGCCCGTCACTCGGCATATGCCGCTGCCTATCTGGATGATATAATCATATACAGTAATGATTGGCAGCGGCATGTGCAACATGTGCGGGCAGTGTTAACGGCGCTGAGGCGGGCCGGGCTTACGGCCAACCCGAGGAAGTGCGCGGTTGGGCGTGTGGAGGTGAGGTATCTGGGCTTCCACTTGGGCCATGGGCAGGTGCAGCCCCAAATTGATAAAACTGCAGCAATTGCAACTTGTCCAAGACCCAAGACCAAAAAGGAGGTAAGACAGTTTTTGGGGCTGGCGGGATATTACAGACGGTTTATACCAAATTATTCGGACCTCGTCAGCTCCCTGACTGATCTCACTAAAAAGGGGGAACCAGATACTGTCCAATGGTCGGAGCAGTGCCAACAGGCCTTCACCGAGGTTAAGGCTGCACTTTGCGGGGGGCCGCTATTGCACGCTCCTAACTTTGCTCTCCCCTTTCTTTTACAAACAGATGCATCTGAACGGGGTCTGGGGGCGGTTCTCTCCCAGGAGTTTGAGGGTGATGAGCGCCCGGTGCTGTACATCAGCCGGAAACTGTCCAACCGGGAGGCTAGGTACAGCACCATAGAAAGGGAGTGTTTGGCGATACGGTGGGCGGTCCTCACCCTCCGTTATTATCTCCTGGGGTGAGAATTCATCCTCTGTTCGGACCATGCTCCCCTCCAGTGGCTCCACCGCATGAAGGATACCAACGCGCGGATCACCCGTTGGTATCTCGCTTTACAACCATTTAAATTCAAGGTTGTCCACAGGCCGGGCGCGCAGATGGTCGTGGCTGACTTCCTCTCCCGGGCCAGAGGGGGGGGGAGGGGGACCGCAGGCTGGACGGCTGCCCGGCCTGAGACGGGCGGTGGGGGTATGTGGTGGGGAGAGTGGGGCCGAACACCCAGAAAGGGGAGAAAGAGAGTGGAGACACCGGCGGCTGGTCAGTAGCCCAATCAGAAATAATTAATAACACCTGCTTTCTCTAGTGATTGGGCCGGAGAGACGCCTTCTTAAGGGAGCAGGAGAGACCAGTCGGGAGAGAGAGAATCGAGTAACAGCCAGCACATTGTGGAGCGTGTTGCTCAGCACTAAAAATAATAATAATAATAAAAGTTATCACTTGCCTTAACGCCGACCCTGTCTTCTTCTTCCCTCCCAACGAACCTTACTACAATATATATATATATATATATATATATATATATATATATATATATATATATATATATATATGCCTCGGGCATTTTGAAAACATGGTTAGGTAGGCCACTATGCCATTATTTATTTTCGCTGCTCACTGCGCAGGAAACAATAATCACCAACCAATGAGAGTGATTGTCAATGTAAGAAAGCTGATTGGTCAAAAGTGACTACTTTTATGCGTGTGTGCGTATACACGCTTAACACAGCTTTGCTAGCTGTTTTTCACTTAGACACCACTCATGAATGTTGTTTGAATTTAAGTCCGCACGCGGTTACCATAGAAACGCATGTTTATTCACATAGCCGCACACACGCATTGTTCGAAACGTCGAGTTTTTATTCTTTTTCCTACAAAAAATTACAATAACGAGGAAATTGTAATTGTATTTTCAATAGGAAACTGATTTCTAATTATCTAAAGTTTATATTTTTTTTACTGAAAAATATTACTTAAGGGAGACAGCAGGAGAGCCACATATTTTGGTCAAAGAGCCACTTGTGGCTCGCGAGCCATAGGTTCCCGACCGCTGATCCAGACTGTTACCAGCAACAAGTCCATAAGACAGGGTCTGTCATGTTATAGGGTTGTGTCACATTTGTCACATGCTGTCTCAACTATTTTAGATTTGTGATTGTACAAGTAAAAATACAGTACAGTTAATTAATCTTCCAAATGTTCCACCCTTGAAAGGTAAGGTAGCTCCAAAGTAATAAACAAACAAGAAACAAAATATGTTTAGTTTCATGTAAAAAAAAAATGAAAGAAACATACTTTTCTGGAAAGGCAAGTGACAGAATGTTTTACTTTGGGTGAATGATCTCCTTCATAGTGTGAAGGCTTTCAAATCTTCATGTTCTTACTGTCACAAGACTGAAAACTCATATGACGCTGATTTGTTTGATTGGAACAGTTTGCTTCCTCTTACCAAGAGCTCATGCTGTGTGTCTTCAAGGCAGATTGCATATGCATCACATTATGTGTCCTTTTTCTTCATCCCGCCAGAAATAGGTGTCACTGAGTCAACTATTACCAAAAGCAGAAAAATCCTTCTGGAAAAAGATGGAATGTGAATAAAAAGCTCCTGTGACAGAGAGTCAATTGAAGCTATAAATTGGTTTGCACATTTCATGTGGTGCTTTTTAGTAGGGTAAATAGTTTTCCTTAACTAGAAACTATTCACAAATAGAATGTTTTCTGAAAAGTATCTGACAAAATATGTCCTCAGTGAGGCCGATGTTAAAACCAATGATGCTAAATATTTTTCGAAGGTGAGGTTTTGAATTATTTTTCAGTAAACAATCATTTTTAAAATGATTTATCTTTTTTTTTAAAAAAACAGAGTTTATCAAAAGCCCTTGTTCAATTTCATTGTATAGAAAAAGAGCAGAACATTCTGCCTCACATTTCCTTTTGTGTTCTGTACTTGCAAGAAAAAATCAAAGACGTTTGGTGTGTGAGAGAGATGTAACTCCTATCTTTTGTGCTCTTCGAAACAGAATTAAGCAGGAACACTTACTTGCAATTATCAGATTTTTATTATAATTGTTATTAAAAAATTTTATTATGACTACATAGACTTGAACTCGTTTCATCTGAAGAATTGCTTTAATAAAAAAACATAGATCACAGAAATAAGTGCCTCTGAAAATCCCATTTGCTTTCAGAACATCTTGTTCGGAGGTCAAGTGTTATTAATTCTGGAACGTTTCCACAGAAAGCAAGGCAGGAAGCTAAATATATCAGCATAGCTTTACTCATTTATATAAAAGGTTTGCAATATTTAGTCTGCAAAATGGAAAAGCCACATCCTGTGTGGCTTCAGAAGTTTTAAATTGTAATCATACGTAGCTCCAACACTTTTGTGTGCCAAAAATAAACTGTAAAAATGACTTTGTTTGTCTACATAGCACACCCTGGTGCACATTTACTACAGATAATACAGTGTGGTTGTGTGTTGCACTTCTGATTTTAATGGTAATACATTAGCTGCATCTGAAATCGCATACTTCCATACTATATAGAATGCTAAAAACAGTATGCAAGCCAAGCAGAATGTCTGAATTCATTGAATTTGAAAAACAGTATGTGAGAAGTAACTGGATGACCTACTATTTTCGGTGAGATTCTGAAGTGCATCGGATGGATGCTACGCTATCCCATGATGCACCGTGAGAAGATTCATGTATGGGAGAAGCAACGCAACTGATGCAGGTAGATCACATAATGATTACAAAATGGCGAATGTAGTATGTCCGAGTTCCATTCGTTCTGCTCATACTCACACTGTATAGAAAACGTACTTTTCTAACAACTCATTAGTACGGTTAAATCCAAATGCAGTACCTACTGAGTAGTAAGCGATTTTGGATGCAGCCATTGTTTTGCCTGATGAAACTAACAAGAAAGAGACACACTAGCAGAGGTGGGTAGAGTATGTCTGATAATATTTTTTTCTTCTGGAGAAAGTCTTATTTGTTTTATTTCGGCTAGAATAAAAGCAGTTAATAATTTTTTAAGGACAAAATTATTAGCCCCTTTAAGCAACATTTTTTTTTTTGATAGTCTACAGAACAAACCATCATTATACAATAAATTGCCTAATTACCCTAACCTGCCTAGTTAACCTAATTAACCTAGTTAAGCCTTTAAATGTCACTTTAAGCTCTATAAAAGTGTCTTGAAAAATATCTAGTAAAATATTATTTACTGTCATCATGGCAAAGATAAAATAAATTATTGGAAATTATTAGAATTACATATAGTGTTATTATCTATTATCTTTAATCTTTATTATCTTTAAATATAATCAGACATACAGTGAAAATTTCCTTGCTCTGTTAAACATAATTTGGGAAATATTTAAAAAGACAAAAAAAATTCAAAGGGGGGCAAATAATTCTGACTTCAACTGTATGTGTGTATATATATTTATTTATTTATTTTTTAATAGGTCAAAATTAGCATGTTAATACACACGATTAATTTGAAATATTTAACACGTTTTAAAAAATTTGCGCAATCAGCACAGTCGCAGGTTTTTTTTTTTTTTTTTGTATTTTCTGTTGTGGCCGACGTGTGTTTAACATGCAAAGAAATATGGATAAGACCAAGGAAGTGCTTTTAGAAGGAAAGTTTCAGTATAAAACAATTAATGTCGCATCACCAGACTATCCAGCGTTTCCTCCAGTCTTTTATGCAATTTCTGGTTATTAATTTTTAATCTTTAGACTTTAACTGCAGTTCAGCATTTCACTTACATTCAGCAACATATTGTTTATGCCCCGTGACAATTATTGGATGAAAATATGAAGTAAGGACTGCTGGAAGAGTGCTGTTTTAATGGAATTTGATACCGCATGGCGAACGGAAAGAAAAACTTCAGCATTTTTGGGACTCGGGTGGTCCTTTAAGATAATCAAAAACTGCTGCTTACATGGTAGACTCTTAATCAGTATTATCTTAATCATAAAATCGGAGTATTGATGTACATGTAAATGTACTCAGTGAAAGTGCCACATGATGTTGCAAGCTGTCAAAGCTGTCACAGCCCATTTCTCTGCCTTTAACCCTCCTGTAGTGTTCACATTCTGCCCCTAACTTTAGTGTTCCTGGTCAAAATTTAACGGTCTGTTTTAACTGCCCTTACATTAGCACAAAATTTTTCTCCACCAAATTTTTATTTAACACTCTTTAGCTGTGTACAATGTCTCAAAGTAGTGTTTAGCATCGATTTACAGAATTAGACATAAAATAACTGCAATGAAAATAAAAATAGGCAAAGAAAATATATTACAAAATGAACAATAGATGACAGAAATCAAAATACTTTGTTTCATTACTAATAGACAGCTCGCTAAAATAACTATCACAGGGTCTGACCAAAGAAATTGAAATTTTACTCCATCTAAATGATTTATCAACTAGCAAAGCACAAAGAAAATGCTATCCTTTCCTGTGTTCTGATTGAATTTTCAGTCCTTCGAGTGTACTAATATAGGGAATAGTGACTGAGGGTATATACGGTGAGCATGGACACAGAACCAGCACTAGTTATACTTGTGTCATTTTTGAGCGAGATAATAATGGTCTAATATATAATAAAATAATTGTTGCTAAGCTAAGCTAAAAGTGCTCCTGTTAGACTCAGAGATTGGCTGAACGTAGATTGGCAGAAAGAAAGAAAGAAAGAAAGAAAGACACACACACACAGATGGATTCACATAAATTCCGGGCGTTTTCCGGGAGACAGAACAAAACGAGAGATGGGTCTGAAATATGGGAGACTCACGAAACAAAAAGGAGTGTTGGCAGGTATGGTGACAGTCTTTCTCGCAACCACAGATGGCGACATGGTGGGACAGCAGTATAAACTTGCACGTCTTCCTAATCTTCAGCCATTATAGAGTGGAGGAACCATGACGTCAATTTGTATTTAAAAACCCGGAAGCGAGTAAGCATTTTAGCAGTTCCGGTTCACTTGTCCCAAAGTCCATTGGTTTTTTTCAATGGGATTTCAGTTAAATCCCTTAAATAAGGTGACTAACACAAGCTCAAGATACTTTCACGTTTTACTCTACGACATAACACATCAGTTATATCTCACTCTTGATGTTTTAAATCAATTACGTTTCTTTAAAAAGACGGTTGCTATCAAGTTGCTAAATGGGACTACAGGCGGTGTTGGAGACATTATACATCATCGAGCTGAACTGGTCTGAAGCCCAGCCCGCTTGTGTTGAGCATTTGGATTTGTCTGTGATTTATGTATTTTCATCATAGTTTGTAGTATTTTTCTACTTGGGAAATCATGTGTGTAGATAATGCCAAGAAATGCCAAGAATGTCAAAAAAATTCATTTGTTGATCATTTATTTTAATTAAACGATATTATGAAGATACTGCTTATCAGTGCAGCCTGTTTCTTTCCTGCTCTCAGTAATGCAAACATGTGAATAAATGGGTAAAAATACATACATATTAACTGTCATTTTAATGTGATCAATAGATTTTTCGTCATTTTTTTTCTTCATCTGAACACAATTAAATCTGTCATAACTGCACTTTTTACACTCCTCCATAAAATGTATAGCATATGTGACTGTATGGGCTGCTTTTTGCTGTTGTTCAAAATGTTGTTCTCGATCCATGATGGAACTTTCAGTCATTTGATATATTTGTTCCTCATGCCTCATTTCTTCTGTCTGTAAGGTAAGCGGGCTGTAAGCACGCAAGCGATACACTTATTTAAATGTCTTATGATAATACTATGTAGGCACATTTATACATACAGTTTTAAAACTTTTACAACTACCGTAAAGTAAAACAGATGTATTTCCTACCTAAAAACTATCCAAAAGGCACGTAGGTCTATGTGTTTTTGCGTATTTATTTGTTTATAATATATAGCGTGGATTATAATATAATAAACAGAGAGATTAACTCTTTGTCATGGACCATATTTTGAAAAAAAGCTAGAAAATTTGTCTGAAGCAGGGTGGGGCTGACGTCACAGGCGAGCGCCCCGAAGGCATGTAGTTCATTTATAGCCTAATGTTAGCTTTTTAATTCTTGCGTTTGCATTTAAGATGCAAAAGTGCTATAAGTTGTATTTTCGTGTGAGGATTATCCGGCTGGACAAAACGTGTAAGTGTAATGAACAGTGTTTCAAGAGTTCACACTTAGATATTGTTTGACAACTGTTAGCAGGTTTGGCATGCTGTCCCGGGAGAGAACCCTGAGCTCGGAGATAGGTGAGCCCAGGGCTCCCGCCTGGTCCATAGAGCATATGAGGGGAGTACGAGATCAGGTGGTTCTCGAGAGCTCCCCGTGGTAAAGGAAGAAAGGAGCAGAAGGGGTGGATGGGGGGTTTCTTCGGAAAACGAAGATAAGAGAGTAGTTCTAGCTAGGCTATTTATAGTGAGTTGGGGTTAATCTGATTGGCTAACTAGTGAATGTAGATGAGTGGCCAGCTGCAGTCAATCATATCACGTGCTCCTCTCGAAATTAGTTTGAAAACTTCACTTCAAGAGTTCACACTTAGATATTGTTTGACAACTGTTAGCAGGTTTGGCATGCTGTCCCGGGAGAGAACCCTGAGCTCGGAGATAGGTGAGCCCAGGGCTCCCGCCTGGTCCATAGAGCATATGAGGGGAGTACGAGATCAGGTGGTTCTCGAGAGCTCCCCAAATGCAGGAGACTCGGGACAGCAGCCGTGTATTTGAAGAAACTCCCCAAAAGGCTTGGAAGGCTATATCCGGCTGCTGGATATAGTGGTTTTTCAGAAGGAAAGGTAAAGGGGGCTCCTGTTGGAGCAAAGGGTGATACAGACTCCTGCGGGAGCCCGAGCAGGGTTGGCGTGGGCTATGAATACTCCTGCGGGAGTAGAGACTCAGGGAGACCCCTGCGGGGGTTAGAGCCATGGGGTGGACAGGAATCCTGCTGGGATAGTTAAAAATGGGGAAGGGGAAGTGAGGACTCCAGCTGGATAAGGGGGAGTGAAGGGGGCTGGGGTGGGGCATGGACTCTAAAGGAGTGGATTGCTCAAGCAACAATCCTTGCGGAGATAAAGCTGGGAGGTGGCAGCGCTATATATAAATATATATGTATATATGAAAATATATAGATATATAAATATATAATGGGGTAATTTAGTGCCTTGGGGGGGGGGGGGCAATTTTTTGGACTCCTGCGGGAGTCAAAGCTCCTGGGCACTCCTGCGGGAGATAGAGCTGTATGTGCCATCTCCAGCTGGAGTCGGGAAGAGGAAGGGCAGGTGAAGGCCCCAGCTGAAGGGTGAATGGCAGTTGGGCGATGACCCCTGCGGGGGTCGATGCTCGGGACCACTCCTGCGGGAGTTAGAGCTTGAGGGTGACGGCACTATATATAAATGTATATTTATATGCGTGGGTGCATATATATATATATATATATATATATATATATATACATATATATAAATGAAATAAAATAAATAAAAGATAAATGTGTAAAATAAATGTATAAGAAAATAAATTAAGCTAGGGCCGGGGAGGGTCGGTGACGTGACTCGTGCTCGTGTCACAGCTCGGGGTTGGTTGAGCTATTTTGGCCAGCTCCAGTAGGAGTCGGGAGAGATGAGGGGGAGGTGAAGACTCCTGCTGGAGGGTGACGGGCAGAATTGGTGCTCTGGGGGTGTTCCTGCGGGAACAGAGCGTGATGGTGGCAGCGCTATATATAAATTAATATTTATATGCATGGGTGCATATAGATATGAATTTATATAAATAAAATCAAACAGAGAGCAAAAATAAGGCTATATTATATGTCATTGTTAAAATGACTTATAATATGTAAAAGCTAGGGCTGGGGGAGGGGCTGTGAGATGATTCCTGCGGGAACCGAAGCTCGGGGTAACACTCCTGCGGGAGTCAGAGCCATGGGGGGGGGGGCAGGGTCCTACAGAAGTCAGGGAAAGGTGGAGGGGTGGTGAAGACTTCTGTGGCAGCGGCCAGGGGGGCAGGGGTGACAGGGGGGGCCTGGGCGGGAAAAAACTCCTGCTGGAGTTAGGTGAGTGAATAGGGAGAGAAAGCTGAGTGCGACTCAGAGCCAGAAGGAAGAAAGAAGGGTTAGGTGGCTGGGTCGTGCCCGCGCCCTTGGGTGGCTGAGTAGCTCCTCCGCCCTCTGGAAGCCGGGATGGCTGAGTCTTGTCTTATCCCTGGATTGGGCTCGTGCTCTTGGCCACTGGGTTTAAGGTGTCAGCTGGAGAGGGTCCTTTGGGCTTCCTTTAGATAGCTGTGGCTGAGTCGAATGTAAGATTTGAAGGCGTCGGAAGACCAACTTCCTAGTGTTTGTATGTGTTGTTGAGATAGCCCTTTGTGTGCAGCTGTGGTGGCGGCTTCTATTCTGAATGAGTGACTGGAGTATGATCCTGGTGGGAAGCCTTAATGGTGAAGGACTGCTTTGAGGTGTTTTTGGAACCAAAAACGTGTCACTGGGTGGTGTGCGTCGTCTATGAAAAGGGGGGCTAGGGGACTTAAGCTTAGTGTTTTCCTATATTGTATGCAAGCTAGGAGTGTTTGGAATGGGCTTGTGGGGGAGGGGATATTAAATATGTAGATGCAATGTCCCTTTCTGGATTGATCTGTTTTACTTTGCTTGATGAGGAAGGAAATTGTTTCCTCGTCAATCAATGTCAGATCTGCGATGGTGGGGTGAATAAAGGGATCGAAGTTAGAAGTTACTGTAAATTCGGAACATCTGAGAAATCCGAAAAAGGCTAGAATAAGCATAGCGTCTAGAGTGTGGTCTGTATGCAAGGATAGGTATCCTTTCTGAGTGTGGAAATGCATTGGAGAGTATGTAGGGCGAGATGGGCAGTCTGATGTCTGGGAGGGTGGGATGCCTTTAATAAGAAGGCCGGTTTGTGAATTAGCAATAGAATCATAAATGGAGCCGTACAAAGCTTGTGATTTTTTTATTTTATTTTTTTATTCCATTTAAATAACTCTTGATAGAGTTGGCTTAAATTGTTTGTGTGAATGCAAGTATGTGATGAATAGACTGATGGTTTGCGCGGGCAAACGGGAATAAGTGTTGTGTGGGGAATGAAATGTTTGGATGTGTTCTGTATTGAGGAACTATTGAGATGTTCTGCGGTTACTTCCTAAAATATATTTATGGGTGTTGATGCAAATCGTGTATGCAGCAGTTGTGGGAATGTCATCTTCAAAGGAGGGATGAGGTCAGGTGCGGCTCTGCTTCTGGTACCAGTTTCTAGAAACAAAAGCAAGAAAGGGAATCAGCAATTTCCTTATATAATTAGGAACATGTACAACAGTTATACATTTTTTGTGCTGAAGTCCAAATAAAGAGATGGAGAAGCAGCCTTAAAGCATGATAATGATAACGCCTTTTGTTAGTGCAGTGGACAGCGGCTTCATTGTAACAGTAAATGAGAATCTTGGAGGATTAATTTCTCCGTGAGATGGTCCATTGGTGGCGCGTCGGCAGTCCTGATAACGTCCCTCTAAGCCAACGGAGGTGGCGGCGTCTGTGTAATAAAGATATGTACTGAGGATGAAATTGGATCGTTTATAAATGAGTGGGCAGCAATTCCAGCGCTTAGGAAGGAAAGCATAAGCCGGTCGCACGCCTTAAGCGCTGTTCGGTGACGTGCTGCGTTGCGCCATGCATTTGGAATTCTAAACATATGTTCTATCAGGGTGCGCGCGCCGGCGCCGCAAGTCGGGGGCTGTCCGTAGTGCCTAGTCACAATTCAGGACTCTAATTGTACTCTGCCGCGCCGCGGAGCGCTATTTGAATAGTTTAGTTTAATAACATATGAATTTGCGTGTATGGTGTGCATTAGCCTAACCCCTGTCATGTGCGCACCCCGACACCGCGCTGAGCGGTGCCTCCGGTGCGCGACGCCCTTCAGGCCGAGATCGGATAGAGATATATTCTCATCTAATCCGGGGACTGATGCTGCGAGTTGAAGGAGGTGAGTGACAAAAAGGCATCCCTGCAGGATAATGCGCGTGTGAGTTTTGATGTCCTAAGATGGACAATTTGTGCTTAGCGCAATCTTTTCTCTTCAAGAATATAGAAGGGAACTAAATTTCAGTCGATTTATTTAGGTATGGATGTATGCAATTCTGCGAATCCAAATTGATGCTTAGGAATTTTATGGAAGTGCTTGAGCCGGAGGTTCTTCCACGATGGAAATGCCAATATTAGAAAGGCTTGTCACTAAATTTTCTTATATTTTCAGATATATTATATCTTCAGAACTTATATCTCTGTCACTAAGAGATACATGTAATCATCTAGTAGATGAACTACGTGCGAACGCCATAGTTATTGGCGAGAATCCCGCAAATAGTTTCTGAAGTATAAATGTGGTTACTTCTGCGTCCGAATGTTAGACAGACTGCGAAGTAGAATTGTGATGCCTGATTAATGCCAGAAATCGGAGATACCAGAGATCAGGGTTTAATGGAATGACTTAAAAGGCGGGGGTGATGTCGACTGCGAGCCAAGCTTTGCAGCTGACTCGATTAATTGAAAAGATTGCTTGGTTTATGGCGTGGTAATTTAAGGCATCTTCGTTCGGCGTAATGAATAATGCTGAAAGAGGCGGAATTATGAGAAGATGAAAGATCCGTTATTAGACGTTTTTAGAAACGTTCTAATGCCCATTTCAGTAGGCTAATGTGAATGTGCTTGCCGAAGCAGCAAGAATGAGGGGATCGAACATGAATTTATTGTCGATCTCTTTTTCTATAATAGCTCTGTGATTTCTGGTTCAGCGTTGGTGGAGGGCTGGGAAGGGAGCGCCAAGATATTGGGCTTGGATCCGGTATACAGACCTGAAATAAGAAATTCAGAAAAATTAGATCAGGGTGCAAACGTAATTCAGTATAAAGATTAAAAATGTTGACAGAAATTGACAAGTAATTTGTTTTCTTTAGACTTGGCTGACGGCGTGCGTGCCGCCGCAGTAGTAGCAAGTGTGTAGAAGTGAGAGGAGGGAGAGCTGGGATAGTGTCTAAAGCAGGGTAGATGGGCAGGTACGTAGCCGGTGGATCTTGGGATGGAAAATTCTTATGAGCTGGGTTAATGTAGGAGGTTTGGAAGAGAATATTGAAGAGAGATTAGAGTGGTAAGGATTGCTGGAAGAGGAGGGCTGGAGTTTGCACTGGATTGGGGAGCTGCAGGCTAGAAGAGTTGCGTTATTGTCCGGGAGATTCCTTTCTTTAGGGTTTTCTTTGGTGGCCTGGGGTGGCGCAGTGTTTGTGGGCTGTAGTACGTAGTGTTTGGGGGGCGTAGCAGGAGCGTGTGGTTGTAATGTCCTAGGGGGGCGGAGTCAGTCAAGACGTGGATTCGTAAGGTCTTTTCGGGTTTATTGCAGCGGTATGGAATTTATTGTTCCGGCATCTAGGAGTTTGGAGGAGTTCTGTGACTGTCGTTTGTTGGATACGAGAGACGTAAGATGACGCCGGAGAAGGTACGTGGCGGTTTGAAGTAGCGGGAGATGAGGATTGTATAAAACATTGTGCTCTGGCTGGAGTAGCTAGGCCTTTGGCCTCTAACTGGAGCCTCAGTCTCGGGCAGACTTCCAGGCTGGACTGGGTGTTGTTGAGATGGGGCTGATGTTTCAGGGAGCGCGGAGCTTTCTTTCTTGTCCGTTGCTGCGCTGTTGTGATCTCCGCCGCCTCCGTTGTTGTTTTCGTTGTAGTTGACGACGATATGATGATGACGATGATAATGATGATAATGGTGGTGGTGGTTGAAAAATAGTAGGAGGTTGGTTTGTCCGTGAGTAGCTTTTGGAAGAGCTTGAGCGGACTTGTCGTTAGTTTCTTCGGAAAACGAAGATAAGAGAGTAGTTCTAGCTAGGCTACTTATAGTGAGTTGGGGTTAATCTGATTGGCTAACTAGTGAATGTAGATGAGTGGCCAGCTGCAGTCAATCATATCATGTGCTCCTCTCGAAATTAGTTTGAAAACTTCACTTGAACACAGAGATTATTATTTGCAATATTCGAAAAGCCTTTGGGAAAATCCTATAGGGATGTTATCGAGGGAACCAGTTTTATGTTAGAAGCCGATTAGCCTACAAGGTGACGTCATAGTTCCTCCATTCTATTCCAACATAGGCGTGCGCTAAGCGGGAGACGCGTCTCTATTGCAACCTCACAACCTCTCCAATGTGGCGCCTCGTTATATTTGCAAACAAGTCATATGAATCATATTTATTATCATCATTTCACAGTAATGGAGGAACGCCGCCAAATGTAGCGAAGTAAGAGTACTGATTTTTCTCTAATAATTTACTTATATTAAATACACATATTTAAATGTACTCAAAAAGTACACATTACCCATTAATTTTACTCAAGTAAATGTAACAAAGTAAATGCAACTCGTTACTACCCACCTTTGCACACTAGTGAACAAAGTTGTTTTTACATTGGTTTTTTTTACCACACAAAAATGTTCTTTGAACTTTGATCATTACAGTTGAACCACGGAAGTGACTGTCTTACATTCCTTTTTTGAACATTTCAGGACACTTGCTGTCTATGGAGGATGAGAGAGCTCTCAGATTTCATTTCAAATGTCTTCATTTGTGTTCTGAGGATGAACAAAGGTCTCAGGGGGGTTACAATGACATGAGGGTTTATATAACTGGATTGAGGGTTTATTACTGGATTAATAACAGTATTTTAATTTTTTTAGTGAGTTAATCCTTTAATAAGACCAAATTTATGTTGATACATCAGACTTACTCAAGCATTTTATCTTTGTTGCTCAATAATTATATATTGTTGATCCTTTTTCCCAGACCCATTCCTGTATAATATGGCCATAAGCAGCTTATACAAGACCAGCTAAAAGACATCTTAAAGTTGGCGTGAAAGTTAAGATTGTCCCTTTTTTTATTCCACCGTGATATACATTAAATGATTTCTTAGATGAGAAAAAAAAAAAAACGTAGGACGGTGCATGATTTTATCTTTTGGGAACCAATTGGCTATATGCACAGCTATTACTTTTTAGTCAACGTAACGTAACGTAGCTATTTTCAATTTCATAAAGTTTCTTTTATAGCATCGATGTTGTTATGTAATTAAAATACAATCAGTTAAATACACTTAAGCATTCATCTAGTTCAAGACTATTCAATTAGTTCATTATGGGGGCCAGTTCATGAAAAGCATCCTAAATGAGGGGCCGGAGAGATATGACTTGCAATAAAAAAAGTGATGACACAACAGCAATATAAAAGCACACATGCTGTATTTTTGCTTCTTAAGACACCCACGTTGGCTTTTTCTACATTAAAACGTTAATATGTTTTATTTTGAAACTACATAACATCACAGCATTGTACAAAGTGGCTTTTTTACAAACATATTTAAATAAAAAAAAATCAGTGTATTGCTCAAGTAGGCTTCTTCTATATTCAGATACATTCATATGTTATGTTTTAAGCTGCAGAACAATTAGGGATACAATGATTATAGATTTTGGTTCTACAATTATAGTCTTAAGAATAATCATGGTTTCACGGTTATCATGATTATTATGCATTTATTAAATTCAAAACACTACTAGTTTAGGAAATCACAAGAAAACTGCTTAAATTTTAAAGTGTTTTTTTTTTATTGTTGCTCAGTAACAAATAAAGACCAAACAATAGTCCATTCCCTCTTTGGACTTAAAAATAAATGAAAAAGTTTTTGATTTAAACGTGAGTGATAATTTTGCAATGAATATAAATGACAGAACAATAAAATAAAAAATAAAAAAAATAGGAATAAACAAAAAAAAATAGTTTTTGTCTAATGTTAATTTAAGCTATATATTAGCTAAGAATTTGAATGAACTGTTGTTATCATCTGTGTTCATACAAACATAATCATTTAAAAAATTTGTTATAATTCGTCTAACGTATCTTTGGTTTACATTGCACTGAAAGCCACACACAACTCTCACCACTACAGCGTGAGAATTTCCACTGTGTGCGCCTGGAGGGCCCAAGTGTGTCGCTCCGCTTTACGTATGCTCTCAATATGCGCATTTCTCCATTGGAAATAATGAACTTGCGCACAGAAAAGATGCAATATGTGAATGGCCTGCTGCTATAGTTAATACAATGTGCGTGCGTATTTGCCTCAATATAAGCTTGGAACTTTAAAGTAGCAAACAGTTGGCATAACTTTGTTTAGATGCAGCAGTTCTGTTCCGTGCAACAGAAACGCAGTGTTGAGAAGCCTTTACAATTAATTAACTGTAAAGAATTTTTGCGCGGTTAATTGTGAAAATCTGCACATTTTTGCACCCTTATTAACCATATCGGTGCATTGTACAAAAGGCCTTTTCTACAAACATATCCAAATGTTTTCGGCTGCTCGTGCCAATCGCTTAATGTTGGGTGACTCACGCTCTGCGCAGCCTTCAACTGCAGCTCGTGCTGTATTGAACAGACGCACGTCACTTCATAACTGTAGCGGCCGTTTTTCGACTGAACTAAATTTATTTTTGATGTCTTGGTCACACTATTTGGAGGGCCAAAACAAATTGCCTCAGGGGCCGGGTTCGGCCCATTGCAAGACAGTACATCGGAAGTGCTTGGTATGTCTGACTGAAAATTAAAAGTTTGTGTGCAAATACCCCATTGGATCGTTGGAATGCTTCAAAACATACCTAACTAGCTGTTTGCTCATTTAATTATTTATTTTAACACATTTGGGCCTGCATGGAGGAAACTCTCATTTAGAGTCGCTAATGGATTCCAAAATCCCTTTGTCTCACCAGGCGCTGTAATGACAAAGAGGCCGACCCGTTGAGAGAATAATAATGAGGTGTATGATCCCAACTGCAACAACCCTGACAACCTCTTTTCTTATTTTGAATCTATAAATTTCTTTCGGTGTGGTCTGAGCCATCCCTGTGAGCTTCTCGGTCCAAAAGGTCAATCTAAGCTCTGCTGCTGATGCTGCGTGAATAATAGTAAGTGACAGACTGACAGAATGTCGTTCAAAGCAGTTATACATTCTAAAAGGCTAATTTGATTAGACCAAGTAATGTTTTATTTATGTGTGACCTATTTACATCAGGGGTCAGATATTAAAAGACGAGTTAAGACTATTTCAGGATCACAGTCCTGGCCCCAAAGCATTAATTAATTGACATTTTAAAGGTTTATATGGTCCTTCAAACCATTAAGTTTAACCAATTGTCGGAAAAATATCTAATCATTTAATGAAATACAGAATGATAAATGATTATTTGATGAGGAATACAGATCAGAATAAGTAGGTACTGTACTGGGAATGGCAGTAACACTGAATTTGACCATCTGTAACTCTGTGGCTGTTTATGCTAGAGCTTTCAAATTTTGATACACAGTAGTATAAGATTTGTTGACTACATGTACTGTACCTTATATTTACATTTATTCATTTAGCAGATATTTTTATCCAAAGCAACTTAAAAATGAAGTTGAAGTGAAACACTTAAAAATCACCAGAGGGCAATATTTAGATGCCATGACAAGCCTAATTAGTTTAACAGTATTTATAATTAATATTATTATTATTATTGGAGGTTGTGCCATTTTGTACCTTTGATTGGTTGTAGCAATTTAAATACTATCCATATCTCCAGCAGCCATAACATTGTTAACTGTTTAACCCTTGTGCACAGTTCAAATTGACTACCCTTTTGTTATGTTAGGGATGAAATCATCCACAGAATTAAACTGCTGTAAAAATGCATCAGATTAATATTTTTTCAATTTTTTGCATAAATCTGTTAATCAACCTCAGTCATGATCAAAGCTGCTAAATTGTTTAGAAAGTTACAGGATTTTAACAATTTAGTTACCAAATTCATAAATGATGTTACTGATTTGGTGAAAAAAACGACACAAAACGATGTATTTTCAATATAAAAAGTAATTGTGGGCAGATTTTTTTTAAACTTTAAATCACAGTGTTGGACATGTGAACGATTAGGAACAACATTGGCTTTGATGCATTGTTACATTTTCTTTTTTTCCCTAATTTACTGTTGGTGCCTGTTTTTCCCCCATTGACTTCCATTATAACCACATTTGATAGTGCATAAATACAGTCTTTGTTTTTATTTGCTCCATGTAGTTCTGAGTGATGCATATTTAGATTTTCTCAGACACATCAAGGTAAGTGCATAAAGGTCACTCTCACATTCTCACACACTCACAGACACACTTTAATTTGCTGTTACACTCCATATAAAATCCAGAAACTACCTTTTTTGTTTTTTGCATAGGCCTATCTAAAGGGTTAATGGTGCCGACTGATGATCAACAGTAACAATTACAAATGTTACCTCTTCCCAACAGGGAAAACCATCAACAATCAAAAATGCATCATTATATGGTGTCATGGTTTTGTAATCAAAAATATAAAAATGTTATAATGGAAATCAATGGGGCAAAAACAGCCACCAACAGTAAATTAGGTAGTAAATTAGTAATTTAGCAGTTTTGATCAATACTGAGGCTGATTAACAGATTTATGATAAAAAAAAGAAAAAATGTATTTATTTGATGCATTTCTGCATCAGTTTAATTTAGTGGATGTTTTCATCTCTAACATAACAAAATGATAGATAATTTGTCCAAAGTGTATTGTTGAGTTTTTTCACTTTATTTAAAGTATTTTCTCAAAATATGTCTAAAAAGATTTGTCACCAAAGATTATTCCGCTAGCTGAAACACAGAGAACGTTATGGTCAAATTAAGAATTAAAATCACCCCAGAGTGGATGAAAATATCACCAACAGCACTTAAGGGTTAAAAAATTGCTTTCTTACAAGAAAATCAATTTTTTGGGTCATACAATCCACAGCATGGAGTGTTAAACTCAGTTCTTGGAGGGCTGCAGCTCTGCACAGTTTAGTTCCAACTCTAATTAAACACACCTGATCATACTAATTAAGTCCTTCAGGCTTGTTTGAAACCTAAAGGCAAGCAGGGTTGTAACTAAGTTGCTGCCCTTCTACAGTGTTGTTCAAAGTCACCTACTGTATGTCACATGTCCTGTCAAACCAAAAATGAAGTGGGATTATAAGATATCCACACAACATTTTTCTTATTTGTCAAACTGACATTGCTACAACTAACCCCATAATACTGCAATCCCTGTTCTTGTGTAGTTTTACTTTTACAAAAATACTGTGTACCTGTTACACGGACAGATTTCACTCATATTTTGACACTTTATTTTCAAATTTGACTCTGTACTTGCTTTAAAAATGGTTTCTGTGTCTGTATAGAGTTCTATGAATTTCTCAGAGTATGTTATTGCAGAGGATCAAGACGCTTTGAGTTACAGAATGTAGTTTTCTGTGTTTTTTAATGAAAAAATGCAACTGTGTGATTTATTTATTTGAAAGTGTTTCAATATGTTTGGTGATTAGAGCTCCCAGGCATCATGTAACGCTCATTAAATATTTAAATCAAAGTATTTTCTTATTATAGAGTAATGGTATTCGTCACGTTGTTGGGACCAAACGTGTAGAAATTAATAAATGTAAAAAAAATTTGTTTCGTAATGATCAAAGAATGATAGACAAAGTCTGAAGGATCCAATTGCAAATGATTTAATAAACATGGTGAAGATCAAAAGGTGCAACCAGCAAGGGAAACGCAGACACAGCACAGATCAGGGTGTCCAAACAAGCTGACAAGGATCCTGGCAAGGCACAGAGACAACATGAACACACAAGTAACGAACTGACAATAAGGAGTTGGATCCAGCTCTTAATATAGGAGTGCGGAGTACGTACAGCTGCGGCTGCTGAGTAAAACAGCTAATCCATGATCGGAGATCACGTGATCGGAGCAGGCGAATTAATTGGCGTATGAAAAACAGGCTTTAATTTAAAAACATGAAATATGGGATGAATTCTCATTCACACGTGAGAAAGTTTGAGGCGGACTGCCACTGGACTAATAATTTTAGTGACAGTGAATGGGCCAATAAATTTAGGAGCGAGCTTATTACAAACAGAGCAGAGAGGAATATTCTTAGATGAAAGCCACACTTTTTGACCAACAACGTAAACAGGAGGCTTAGACCAGTGGCGATCGGCTTTAGCCTTGGTGCGCACACCCACTTGGAGGAGGGTCTGTCTAGCCCTGATCCAAGTGCATCGGCACCTCTGGACAAACGCGTGGGCGGAGGCAACCGCGACTTCGGATTCCAGACTGGCAAAGACAGGTGGCTGGTAGCCTAAACTACACTCAAATGGACTGACACTGGTAACGAGTTATGTGCGTACTCAACCCATGAGAGCTGCTGACTCCAGGAGGAGGGATTCTGAGAAACCAAACATCGCAACATATGTTCAAGATCTTGGTTGGCTCTCTCTGTTTGTCTGTTACTCTGAGGGTGAAAACCAGAAGAAGACTAACAGTGGCCCCAATAAACGACAGCATTCTCTCCAAAATTTTGAGATAAACTGAGGCCCTCTGTCAGAGACTGAGAAAGACGTGATCAATGACAGCAGCCGCTGTCTCTCTGGCTGAGGGTAATTTGGGCAGAGGAATGAAATGAGTAGCCTTCGAAAACCTGTCAACTATGGTCAAAACAACCTTATTGCCACTGGATGGCGGGTGTCCAGTGACAAAATTTGGCAATATGTGTGACCAGGGTCTCGATGGTACTGACAGGGGCTGAAGAAGCCCAGCGGGAGGGCGACTGGAAGTTTAAGAAACAGTGCAAATAAAGCAAGCCAAAACAAACTCCCGTATATACGCCGAGCCATAGCTGGCCACCAGAATCCCTGTTTAACAAGGAATAAAGTGTGACTCACCCCGGATGACAAGCTACTTTGGAAGAGTGTCCCCATCAAATGACGTCAGACCGTATCTCCTCTGGCACGAACAATTGTCTCGGTGGGCATCTGGGCGGAGGCATTACCCCATCCAAGGCCGTGCAAACCTTAGCCTTGATCTTGCATGTTACAGCAGAAATTACAATTTTCTCTGGGACGATGGGTTCGAGGGACGAAGTGCGGTCGGAAAAATCAAAAAGATGAGATAACGCGTCGGGTTAGATGTTCTTGAAACCTGGTTGATAAGAGACGGTAAAATCGAAGCGACCGAAAAATAATGCCCACTGAGCCTGCCTAGAGCTTAATCATGTGGCGGTCTTGATATATTCAAGATTTTTGTGATCGGTCCAAACGATAAAAGAATGGTTTGAACCCCCGAACCTTCTAACCAATGACGCCACTCTTCCAGCGCGAGCTTGAAAACCAGCTACTCCCTATTACCAATGTCATAGTTATGTTCTGCGGTGGATAAACGATGAGAAAAAAATGTGCAGGGATGCATCTTGCCATCCGAGGTGGATCGCTGAGACAGGACGGCTCCCACTTCCACCTCTGATGCGTCAACCTTCACCACAAACTGCTGAGGGGTCAGTGGCTACAAGAATTGGGGCGGAGACAAAATGGGATTTCAATTTAGTAAACGCAGCTTGCACTGCGTTTGGCCACCTGAACGGCGTTTTGGAGGAGGTTAAGGCAGTAAGAGGTGCAGTGAGCTGGCCTAAATTGCAACTAAAACACCAGTAAAAATTGGCAAAGCCCAGAAACTTTTGCAGGGCCTTGCGGGAATCTGAAGTTGGCCAATTCACCACATCCTGAATCTTCTCTGAATCCATGCAAACTCCCTCGACTGACACAATATGCCCCAGAAAGGGTACAGATTGTTCATGTAAAATGCATTTCTTCGCCTTGACATAAAGCCCATTCTCTAGCAGCCTCTGAAGCACTCGCCTGACGTGATGCACATGTTCCTGGAGAGAACGGGAAAATAAGTTTTGGATAACCAACAAAGGGAAACAGACAGTAAAGTGGCAGCAGCAGAGAGAACAAAGGGAAACAGACAGTAAAGTGGTAGCAGCAGAGGATTTCTTAAGATTAATCTCATCCGTCAGTAACCTCTTATCTACTGACAGGTGGAGGCTTTTAATGGGCATGATGCCACGATGTGCCTAGCTCCTCTACAGTAAAAACACAAGCCCTCAGACCAGTGTCGCTGCTCCTGTAGAGAGAGACGGGACCTGCCCACCTGCATGGGTTGCGGTTCTGAACCCGCAACTTCATCCGCTGCAGGGGGAGGAGACGGAAAAACCTCTGGATGATGTGACGTCACCCACTGATAGTGAGTCTCCCTTCATGACAGTCGGTTGTCAGGCCAGGTCGATGAGGCCATCCAGAGTCTTAGGGAGTTCCATGGTGTGCACTTCATTATGGATGTGATCTGAAAGACCATGCAGGAACATGTCCCATTGGGCCTTTGTGTTCCAGCCACATTCCGCCGCCAGAGTGCAGAACTTGATGACGTAGTCCACCACGCTATGACCACCCTGATGTAAATCTGCCAGAAAACGTGCCGCCTCTCTCCCAGAAGCTGTTCTGTCGTAGACTTTCTTTAAAGAGCCCATATTATACATGAAATAGGGTATTTAAGTTGTAAGGGTCTCCAACAACAGTCTAATATGCATGCAAGGTCAAAAAACACTTTCATGGTCTTATAATCTGCATTTATTTTTACCTAATTATCCCAGCGACTCCCATATGAATCGTTCAGCGATTCATTTGTTCCCAAACCCCTCCTCAGCACGAAGCTAATTTGCGCTGATTGGACCGATGACAGCCTGCTGCGATTGGTCGATGACACTGACAGGCTTCAGCGCGAGAAGAGTAAAATGCCCAGCAGATAATCAACAATATAAAAGTAGTCACAGTGCATACACGCTTCATAGTGGATTTTGGCTGCCAGTGGGTGAATGTAAATACAGATGATGGACTAGAAAATACCGACGACAAACTATTTTATCAAGCAAAAAGTCCAAGAACTGGCGAGGAGATCTCCTAGCCCATCACAGTCTACCTGCTCTTTTCACACACACACACACACAGGGCCGGCGCGTCCATAGCGGCGTCGGCAACACCTCCCTCACCACCCGTGTCCTCAGTTATATCCGCGAATAATAACAAACTGATGAAGTCTTCTTTGTAAGCATGTAGTTTCCAGAAGCACTCGATCTGCTCAAGGCTGGGCTATATTGCTGAGGTTTCATCTTTGGTTAGCCTGTCAATAATATCCATCTGCACAGCGTGACTTCATTCGACCGGTGTCTGTGTGTGTCTCTGTGTGTGTGTGTGTTGCTTTTTTTTCTGTTAGTGGGCGGGGCCGCAGGTTTCAAATCACCCGGGTTTGCGAGGGCAACTACTTGTGTTTCGTAGCCGCGTCATCACGAAACACCTAATGACTCGTTATCAAGACGACTCGTTTGAAGCACTATGAGTCGACTCTTTTATAGATGAATCAACAGTTTTAAACACTGTACACTGACAGATTTAAGCCTTAGCTGGACATTTTACTTCACTTAGAGCTGTGTGACACACTATATGGAAGAGCATATTCAAAAACCCATAATATGGGCTCTTTAACTCATCTATGAAGTGGACTTGAATGACGTACAACACGGAAGTTGTTGTTCCCACACCATAGTCCCCCAGAGCGCAGCCTTACCAAAAAGAAGGTTCACCACAAAAGAAACCTTGGTGCGTTCTGTGGGAAAGTGAGAAGGTTAAAGATCCATATATAGGAGGCACTTGGTAATAAAGCCTCAGCAGAGCAAAGGCTCCCCTGAATAAGACACCGGTGGAGAAAGACGTGGTTCAGCTAAGGAATTACCCAGTACTGGAACAGAGTATGTGGATTGCAGAGGCTTATCTCCAGTGGTGAGGACTTCACCTGAAAGCTGCTGAACCTGGGTGGTAAGTGCAGTGATTTGTGTTGCCAGACTCTGTAATGCCTGATTTGTTGTGGTCATTAGCTTTTCTTGGTGATCAATTCTAGCATTGTTGTGTGCTAAAATCTTCGCTAGCTGCGTGACACTTGCTGGATCCATGTTATGGTCAGTTCATTCTGTCACGATCAAAGAATAATAGACAAAGTCTGGGGGATCCAATTGCAAGTGATTTAATAACAGTTACAGTTACTCAAATTAGTCAAAACAGTTAGTCAAATAAACAAGGTGAAGATCAAAAGGTGCAACCAGCACCGGAACAAAGGAAACGCAGACACAGCACATATCACAGAGTCCAAACAAGCTGATGAGGATCCTGGCAAGACACAGAGACAACATGAACACGCTAGTAACGAACTGACAATAAGGAGCTGGATCCAGCTGTTAATATAGAAGAGCTGAATACGCACAGCTGCAGCTGCTGATTAAAACAGCTGATGCAAGATCACATGATCAACATACACACGCAACCAGGCATGTGAAGGGCACGTGGAAGGCACAACAACCCCACGTGACAATAACAAACAAGACAGAAAGAGCGCATGCACCTGCAACCGTGACAAGTTATGGTGACTAACTTGCATTCACAGCATTCCATGGGATTATACTACATAAACAATATATAATTTGAGAAAGATTGCTTTCCACATCAGATATAACAGAAAATAATTAGCCTCCTGAGGAAATTTGAATATTTTTTCAATTATTTTCCAAGTGCTGTTAATAACTAAATACTTGTAATTCATTCATTCATTGATTTTCTTTTCGGCTTAGTCTTCCCATCAATCTAGGGTTGCCACAGCGGAATGAACCAGATTTAACGCAGTGGATGCCCTTCCATCTGCAACCCAACACTGGGAAACATCCATATACACTCATTCACACACATACACTACAGACAATTTTAGCATACCCAATTCACCTATACCACATGTCTTTGGACTTGTAGGGGAAACCAGAGCACCCAGAGGAAGCCCACGTGAACACGGGAGAACATGCAAACTCCAGACAGAAATGCCAACTGACACAGCTGAGGGTTGGACCAGCAACCTTCTTGGCTATGAGGTGAATGTGCTACCCACTGTACCACCATGTTGCCCATACTCATAACTAATTTCTTAAACTTTGGTCTTTGGCATAATGGCAGCACATGCAGTAATTTTTACTAGTTATTTTGCATGAAACTAGCATTCAGTTTAATGTAAACTAGCATTCAGGATAAACTAGCATTCGGTTTAAAATTTATAGACTTAATCAGGTTAATTAGGTTAACTAGCCGTTAGGTTAATTATGTTGTGAAAAGGAATGGCAACATTACAAAAGTGGTAAATGCTTTATTGTTCCAACTTATTTTTAAATGTGTTGCAAGAACCAAAATTGGATAATGTGTAAAAAAAAAAAAAAATGTATGTATACAGTATATATATATATATATATATATATATATATATATATATATATATATATATATATATATATATATATATATATATATATATAAAACTGTATATAAATCATAAGAAACACATTAAACAATGTTTGTTGTATTGTCTGCAATGAAATATGTCAAAGTAAATTTTTCCACACTGTCCCAACTTTTTCTCATTTGAGGCTGTAGATAGATAGATAGATAGATAGATAGATAGATAGATAGATAGATAGATAGATAGATAGATAGATAGATAGATAGATAGATAGATAGATAGATAGATAGATAGATAGATAGATAGATAGATAAATAGATTTTTTGTTGGGTGAAATGTTATGCAGACATGTTTGCATGAGATTTAGTTACACAAATTCAGTTGTCTGCATTTTGATGCAATGCCAGGTCGAGCCTCCTACATGAACGGGCTCTCTCCCCTCCATCTGTTGTTCGTGTTCAGGAAGGTGCAAATCAATTGCTGGACTGGAGGGAAGCAGACACGGTGTTCTGTGATGTTCTCGTCTAAGTCCCTCCAGACTTCCTGCTGTGGTGCAGGAGACCTCAGCAGCAGCTTCATTGTGTAATGCAGAACAGCTAGCATTATTTCAATTGTGATACAAAACGGCGATTATGATGTGAAAAAGTGGCTTTCTCTTCTCAAGTGAACCCCTCAAAGAAAAATGTTCTGTCTTGTGCAGGTGAACAACAGCACAAACAAGTCCGTTCTGATACTATATGGCATCCCATTTCCATCTTCCCTGAATGGAACGGCGGCGTCTGCTGAAATAGGTGAAAGCGAGCAGTCATTTAAACCATTCAGACTGCAGATCAGCTACTCAAAGCTGCAATTCACCGCTACACTCACACTTCAAAATCACTCTATTCAGTTGGTCCATGGCATTTTACAGTAGAGCACAAGGCCATTCTCCCTCTCTCTCTCTCTCTTTCAGACATACAGAAGACTACAGTCGCACCATCGAGAGCCACTCATCTATAGAGGCAATCATGCTAGCGGAAGGTGGAGGTACAAAACTGTACAAAATGTATTGTAGGCGATACCGGTTAGAGATGCTACGCAAACTCTCCTCCTCATCAGAGCTCAAGAACACTTGCTGGTGTCGCAAGGGTCGCTCGCTCTTCAGAAAGCAGCATGATTACACTGACGGTACATGTTCCCAGCCATTGAATGAAACGCTAATCATTTTACCTTTATTTAAAGAGCTTTAACAGAAGAATCAGTCACCTAAATGTGGCACAAGAGTCAGAATCAGTGTCTTTCTTTTATTTCGTAATCTATTCTTTCTTTGCAGTAATGGTAAATTACAGATTAGAAAATGTGGGGTTTGTCAAGCATAACATGTAAAGGCAATAGCGACATGCTGCGCATTGAAAAGTGCTTACATTGCTTTTTTGTTGTTATTAACATCTAGATTAAATATTTAATGGCTAAATCTGGTTATTTACAGTCATCTTTGAATTAAACAGAACAGACAGCTGGGACTTTATCCTACAATAACAACACTTGGGTTGAGTCGGTCTCTCACATTGAAAGTTCAAGTGATTTAAGGGTCCTTCAAAGACAGAGATACAGGTCCTTTTAAACTGCAAATCCGCAATTTGTAAACATCCTCTTGATGTTCCTAAGCTGGACACAGATATATACCCCCTCTTGGGCAATCCATGAAGTAATAATTCCTCTCTTTTTTGCATTTCTACGGAGTAAATAAAAGTGCAGCTTAATTCAGTTCAGCTAAGGACTGAGGGTTGAAAACAGGGTCGAGTCAAAGGCAAGACAGTCTATGTGAGTTCATGACAAGACCAAGACCAAGGAAATAAGTTTTTCAGTTTTCAGTAATAATAATAATAATTACAATAATGAATATAAAATATAGTCTTGAACATGGATTTAAAGACCAAGAAGAAGAAGAACAAAAAACATGCTAATATAATCTAAGGGGCGACATGGTGGCGCAGTGGGTAGCGTTGACGCCTCACAGTAAGAAGTTTGCTGGTTCAAGCCCCAGCTGGGTCAGATAACAATTCTGAATGCTCAGGTATCCAGTGCTAGTTTTGGTGTCTTTGTGTTGGCTTCTAGAAAATGCTGGGGGGAAATTGTTTGTTGTTTTTATTCAACTACACTGACTGCGGTTGCTAAATTCAACATTATACTCAATAGATTTTACAATTTGAATTTACTGGTCAGATGCACTAGAAATGTAGTACACTGAGCATATCTGTTGGTTACAATGGGATAATGCAGAAAGAAAGGCTCTCAGGGTTTAACTCAAGGGATAGTATCAAACAAAAAAAATGCCATTACATTCATTTAGACTAAAGGAACAAGAGCAAAACAATCAAATCAAATAAAAAAATCTTTATGGTCAGGTTTCAACCATTGTCTTTTAGGGTGGGATTCAACCATTTTCTGGCATAAGAACACATTTGTACATTGACTAAACCACTCACTTTTGTGCAGCATTTCGATTTAAAAACAGCTTATTCACAAACAGAAACAATACAGTTTAACCAGGCATTAATATGTAATGTTACAATGTCAGTATTGTCAGAATAAGTCATTAGCATTGACATAAGTTAGGCTTATTTATAAATGTTTACAAAAAAGTACTTTTTCCCTATTGCCACCTGCACTATGCAGTCTTTTGCAGTCATGGTGTCAAGAGTTCATCAAATAATTACAAAATCACTATGATCCAGAGACATAGAGTAGGTGACTTTTAAAAAGTAAATTCAGTTATTTAGATCAAAGAGATGGAGTTGAAATAATGTACGTCAGATTGTTGGTTTGGCTGCTTGACACTCAGATTCCTTCTACAAGATTATTTCCATGTCTACATAAACCCACTCCTGAATGGGTATGCACAGTATTTACAAATAAGGAGCATTACCAGGCTCCAATCTTCTTTTCAAGTCCTAAGATTTCTAAGTCCTAACAGCAGTTGGTCATTCTTGTCATCCATTTGGAATCAACTAGTTGGCTTCTTGTGGCGTTCCTCGTCTTGTTTTTCCAACAGAAAATCTTCATGTCCTCCCTCACTCCGTTACTGGCCAAAACATAGAGCACTGGGTCCACCACACTGTTCAGGCTAGATAGCGCAAGGGAGCAAGTGAAGGGTATATACATCTCTTGTTCAATTAAGCAGCTTTGTTTATCTCCCACAGTAAAGAAGGCAATGGATCGTACCATCAGGAGGATGTGGTATGGCGCAAAGCAGAAGGAGAAAATGCCAATGACTCCCATTGACAGAAGCTTCACTTTGCGCTTGCCTTGATCGTCCACCCCTCTGCTTTGCTGTACTTTGGTAGGGATCAAGCAGTAGCAGACCGTTATGACAACCAGCGGCAAGAAAAATCCAATTCCGACTCGTATCAGGTTAAACATTGCAATGCGTTCCGTCATTGGAAAGGTCTCATAGCACCTCTGTTCACTATCATCTAGTGGATCAGACAGCTTGTCCAAATACAGAACCAAAGAGTGCAATGTCATGACAAAAATGTAGACCAGTCCACAAATGATCCAGGCATAACGCTGCCGGCGGAAGGCTTGGACTCGCAGTGGGAAGGTGATGGCCAGGCAGCGATCGATGGAGATCCAACAAAGCAGAAAGATGCTAATGTAAAGGTTGGAGTAGTAAAAGAAACCTGCCAGGCTACAGAGCTCCTGGCCAAATGTCCATCTGTGGTTGTTGTTGAAATAATAAATCCACAGAGGCATAGTGAGGATGTACAGTAGATCGGAGATGGACAGGCTGAATAGGTAAATCCCAAGGATGTTTTTTCTGTAGATCTGCTGAATTATGGGACCGATGGTGATCAGGTTAAACAGCAACCCCAGGATAAAGGCAACAATGTAGATAGACATCAGCAGGTGACCTGATAATGAGTTCATGATCACACATGATGAGTTGCTTGTGTTAGATGTTGCGTTCATGATCATCTGTGAACACAAAAATAAATACATATCAGTTAATGATCAATTTGTTACTCAATTCTAACCACTGCCAGCAGCTGGCATGGCAGGCAAAATGACAAGGACTAAAGACCTCGAACAGTCAAAGTGGGTGAGGTTTACACAAACAGCTGTATTAGACTCCTTCCCCCAAACCATACTCTCATCTAGATCAAGGCACAGATTTGAATCAACATTTACAGCATATGAAGTGAATGCCATTCCTTCCATTATGTGATTTTCAATACAGGCTCATTCTAAAAAACGTAACCCTATAAATGTTTCTGGAGATCGCGAATTATATAGCCAGAAGTACGTATGGCTGCATTTAATCTTTAAAACTAACGCTATGGGGCAGTATGTTGCTGTTCCTTTTCTCGCTTACCAGCTGATCGCTCACCTCCGTATTTTTTTGTTACCAGTTTGTCCGGTAGCTCGACGTGTACGTCGACGGATTAGAGATGCAGAGCTGAGTTGACCACGACAACTGGGTTTGAGTCCGGTAAAAAAACTGTTCCAGAAAGCAGGTAAGACAAAAATAAAAGCTAAAAATTTAAATAAACAAGTAAATAACAGGGTGAGAATGTGGTAAAAATCAGGCGAGGGTTTTTCTTTTTCTGGATTGCTTTTTGAAACTGTCGGCTGGATTTAGAGAAGGGGAAAAGCTGGTGAATTTGTGCTTTTTAAAACACTATTGGTTGGGTTTTGGGAAGGGGTAAGGTGGGCAGAATTGGTTGGTTGGTCAGTCAGTCAGTCAGTCAGTCAGTCGACAGCGACCTCTGGTGGATTTCTGTGGGAACAGCAGGGACGAATGGCACTTGCGAAAGAAATCTGAGATCTGATAAAGTGTACATGGTGGTCTCTAGTGGATTCGTGAAAACAAAAACTGCAAAAAAACGTACCTCATATTTTGCTTTCTTCAAAAATGTTTATAGGGCTACGTAATCAAATTTAGCCTGGGTTGGTAATTATACCTATAGAACTTGTAGTCAGACCTTTACAAATTCAGCCCCAAGTAGGGGTGCTTCTAGGGGGGCACTGTCAGTACTCAACACCATTGGATTAGAACGCTGTCAATTTCAGAATGCTTAATGCCTTTGGAGTAGAGTGCTGTCTATGCTCAACAGCACTGAATTAGAGTCTTGTCAATTTCACATTGCTCAACAGCATTGGATTAGAGCGCTGTGAATGATGAATGCCATTGGATGAAGTGCTGTCAATTTCAAAGCTCAAACAGAGGAGAAGCGCAATTTCACAAGCTGCAGACCACTTCTTCGCTCTTGTCAATAATGATTTATAATTATAGGCCTATAAATATTGAAATACTTTAATGTGTATTAAAAGCTCCAGTATGTGACTATAATATTTCGGCTGTGATGACCACTTAAAATATAAATTGTTGTTAAATGTTTTTCTGTTGTTAATAAGATTAAAAGCTTACCTTGCCAAATAGTCTAGTAATTTGGTAAAGATAAACTGTGCAATGTGGGGCTTTAATAATGTTATCATTCAGACACTTTTAACATGTGGAATAATAAACGTATTGAAAAATCAAACATTTTTGCATAGTAGTCTTATTATTAATTTTTTTTTTTTAAATTGCAATATTCAAGAACAGCTTTAAAATTAAATGATTTTGTCTTGATTAGATGAAACTATGCCTATTAAGTCTAAAAAGGTTAAATGACTTCTCCCATGTGCCATACTGACTGGTTCTTGTGCCACCCCATTTTTAAAAAATCCAAGAATTGCTCCCGGTTCCTGCCCTGAACCAGCAAATTAAGATCTTCAGAAGCCCTTGAATTACAATTCCATTAATTACAAACATTTGTGTTTGATTGGAGTTTGAGCTTAACTCTGCAGGTAGCTAGATCTCCATTAACAGATTTAGGCTCCCCATCCTGTTAGTTGGAAATTTTAGTGTTTCTACAGCAGGAGGGTTTTGAATACTGCTCCTTCCGAGCCAGATTCACACTCATCTGAATTACTTCACACTCATCTGAATTATCATACTACCTTACTATACACTATGAGAAAAACAGTATGTGACGCAAGAAGTTCTTTTAATTCACAGTATCTGAAAAACAGTGTAATATGCAGATGACGCCCAGTGTGCATCCAATGGCCACTTTACTTTCCCATAAGGCCTCAGGAGAAAACTTATGTGGAAGTGATGCAACTGATGCAGGCAAGTCGTGATAATGACAACCTTGCAGATGTATTACATCCAAATTCCATCTAAACTACTTATATTTATACTATATAGATTAATAATATGTATTTTTGTTCAGTTGCGTATACAATGACTGACCCTCAGATGTAATGAACAGCTAAAACATCTGGTAAAAAGTTCTTGTAACCTCATTATTATTTGTTTGTAGCTGGTATAAAGTATTGTCTTACAGACAGATCTTTGGTTTAAAATTCTTGAAGGATGACACATTAACATCACCATCAAAGAACTGTACTAAATTACTTTCTTTAATAAAGTCCTTTCCCAATAAGAACTTTGGTCAGCTTATTTATTTTATGTATTAGAGCAATCTAATAAATTGTTAAAGTAATCAGTCAGGTAAGGTTAGTACATGAGCAAATGGTTGAAATCCAAAAGAGAAATCCAAAACAGTACTTGTATTGACAGGCGAAGAGGTTGAGGTAGGGGGCAAAACAACAACAAGAAACAAACAAGGGTCAAAAACATGGGTAGACTTAACAGGAAGTGCTTACATAATGTTTACCAGGGAAATAAGACTCTGGATGAGTGAGTGTGTGATGTATATTTATAGTCCCAATAATTAGTCATGACGAGCTTCAGGAGTGTATTTATAATCAAGGGGTGACCTGGAACTGGTGTGTGAGTGCAGTAAATCATGGGATATATATAGTTTATGTGAATGACAGGGAGTGTTCTCCAGCTATCCACGAAGGTACATCGCTAATGATCACGACATTATGAAGCTGCAGGCCTTGAGACCCAACTGCATGCTCAAACCAGCACTAACCCATCGTTAGGGTTAGTGTTAGGGTTACAAGTCCAATGTTGCTACTTGCTAGAAAGTGCTGGTCTGAGCATGCAGTTGCAAGATGTCCTGTCTGTAACCACAATGGCGTACTGGACCAGGTTCACTACATAGTGGACATTGTACCATCCACTAAGATAATGCCCATGCTACTGTGATGGTTGGGTTTAGGGTAGGGGGAGGTGTAGGTGATCGTCTATTGCGTAGTGGACCTGGTTCAGTACGCCATCAAGCTGAGACTGCAACGAGGACTGTCTCTGCAGTTGGGTTTCTGGACATGCTGCTTCACCTGACCCAACAGCAGGTGGCACTGTCTGAGAAAACAATAAGTCTGAAAGTGCTGGTGTGAGCGTGCAGGTCTGAGTGTGAAGTTGGGTTTCCAGGCCTTTACCCTTCTCAATAACACCAACAATGGATAAGCCAAACGTCAGTACATACGATCAGCCACAGCCATATCCCCCTGTAGCCCAAAACTGGTTACTCACTGAAGCTAAGCAGGGCTGAGCCTGACCAGTATCAGGATGGGAGACCACATGAGAAAGCTAGGCTACTGTTGGAAATGGTGTTAGAGAGGCCAGCAGGGGGCGCTCAACCTGCGTGAGTCCTAATGCCCCAGTAACGTGAAGTGCACACCATACTGTCAGTGGACATTGTCTTTCGGATAAGACTGTGGTTATTAAAAATCCAATACCACTAATATCAGACCATAAAGAGTAAGGGTGTAACCTGGTGTCCTGGCCAAATTCCCTCTATTGGCCCTTACCCATCACGGTCTCCCAATATATCCTCATCCACTGAACTGGCTGTATCACTGTCTCTCCACTCCCCCTATAGCTGGTGTGTGTGGTGCGCGCACTGGCACCATTGTTCTCTGGCTGCCGTCGCATCATCCAAGTGGATGCAGCACACTGGTGGTATTGTGGAAAGACCCCTTCAGGATTGTGAAGCGCTTTGGGCATATGGCCATACACGATAAATGTGCTATATAAATGCACATTACATTACATTACATACTTGGACAGTATGTAATTTCAGATCATGAGAGCCTGATTAGAAGGTTCAGTGTGTAATTGGGGACCCCACCATGCTAGATTAAAACCATGATAATGTCAACATATACTGATAGTGTCCAAACCTGTTCCAGGCAACATCTGCATCAACAACAATCAACAGTAACCATGTCTAGCCAAGTTTAACCACAACCCAGTGAAACAAGAGCTCAAAATTTGAAAATAGGTCAGTGGTTTACCTCTATGTCACATGTGAATGTAGTTTGGAATATGGCACATGCAATGTTTAGCCCCTACTTGCACCTGTTTTAGCGTTTGGTCATACTGTACCTTATTTTAATGTACAATTCTCAGTGTGAATAAGCCATTATTTATTACCTTTGCCTTAATAAATGCCTAATATTCATCTTATTAATAGTTGTTAAGTTAGTAGTTAGGTTTAGATATTAGGTGGGATTAGGGATGTAGAATAAGATCATGCAGAAAAGTAGTTTACAAGAACTAATAAACAACCTATATCTTAATAATAGGCAGGTAATAAGCCACTTAATAGTGGGAATTGGTAAATTAAAGTGTTACCGAGGGTTTTCTAACTAGTAGACCTATAGTAAGACCTTAAATACTTGGTTCAGTTGTCTTTATTTTGAATAGAAGCAAAAATATGGCATGCCATATTCATGTGTGAAATAGAGATAACCAACTAAACTAAAAATTAAACACTCACTTCGTTATATTGCGGTTAAAATTGTCTAGACGTAGTTGCTGTTGTTTGTTATTGATGCAGATGTTGTCATGGTGCACAATACTGATGTTTTACGTCCATTGCATATTCTGGAGCATTTCATGTGTTCGTTATAATTGTGTTGTTGTAATGGCAGATGTGAAAATTTATCATTTGAAAGTGTGGCTCTGACCACATGCTGATTAACTACTCCATTCTCACAAGTGAGAGTATGCATATTGCACGTCAAGCAGGATACCAAAACTGTTCATGCTTACGTACCTGACTAAAAAAACACTTCCGGGATCTGCAAGGTGCAGAATATATGTGGTTACAGCGAGAACAAAACAACACGTCAAAGAATTACTTCATTTTGGTAAAGTATATCAAACAACCAAGCAAAGACAAACAGCAATTAGTCTTGAAAGTATCTTACATTAGTTGCTTTTTCACATTAAGAATCACAATATAATGTCTTGCACTGAATATTGTATTATATAACCAAACACATGAAAGGCTTCATTGCAATACATGCAAAGGAAATTGTATACATCTTTTCACTTCCCTAAAATCGAAGATCTCAAGGTTGCAAAGTCATACTTATCAGAAATAAAAGCTTTCTAGAAGCTTGACAATTAATACACTACAAAATTTGTAACAAAATGCCATCTTCTGTACTTTTGACTTCATGAATAAATGAGAAAATAAGCATATGAAAGCATATATGCATGTATATAAAGTGATCAGTACAGCCCAAGCATCAGATCAGAGGTATGGCGATAATCTGTTAAACTCTGCAAGCAGAATTCTTTCCTTTGCTATATATTACATGATATGTTGTTGATGTTAAAGGCAAAATGTCACACTTGGTGTTAAACTTAATTTCACGGTCCAGCAAACATGGTTATTTTGAATCAGCTGGGAAAGAAACTTTTTGTGAAATGTGCTTAGACTGAATGGGTTCATAAAGGATTTGTCCCTCAACTTATTTTTATTTTATTTCATTTTTCTTCCAACTGCTTTTGTTTGCACTAATCTGCAAAGTGATCAATATATGTAAACAGGGCCTTTACATGTGTTCATTTGCTGCACTTTTATCATCTCTGTTCACATGTGAGAGATAAGATATGCACGGTCTAAAAGATGCTATTGATAAAGCCGCACAATTTCCAAAAAGAAAAAAAAGAACAAGATATTATGTAAGGTTCATGTCTGCAGTTTCACAGCCAGACACTGCAGCTCCTTTATCACTGCCTGCACTTATTCTCTCGAGTCTCCTTTACTCCCTGGAGTCTATCCTAAATGCTATTGCTCATCTTGTTTTTAACCTTTGGAAAGTCTTTTTTTTTTGCTTGCTGCCATTCTCGGCTCGAATTCAATACAAGATAGTGTTGCCGTCTAACACAGCTGCCAGTCTGCACATGAAGGGTTTGGAGAGCCTCAATTCTTGCTCTTCAGTGCAAGACCTGTGTGGGAAAATAAACAGCTAAACCACAGTCCAATAAAGAGCTTCGTATTTCTCCGGTACCTTTATTTTAACACCATAAAAGCGTATTTCTAAAATTGTACTAGTAATATCCTTATGTTGTTTTTAACCCAAGCTCATTCTGATTACGTACCCCTATATACATTTCTGGAGAGAGCAAAATACGTCCCAGGAGCTACGTTTTTTGTTTTAGTGAATCTGCTAGAGGCCACTGTGTATGCTTTTTCAGATCTCAAATTTCTCTCGTGAGTGAGTGAGTGATTCCCGGCTGCTCTTCACACGTAGATCCACCGGAGGATGCTGTTGACTAACTCACTGACTGACCAACCGACCAATTTTCTCCCCCTCCCCCTTCCCTTAACGCAATCAATAATATTTTGAAAAGCACCTATTGAACCGCCCACCCCCTTCCCTAAACCCAACCGCATTGTTTTGAATAACAAACCAAAAAAAAAGAAAAGCCCTTGTCAAGTTTTTACCATGTTTTTAGATTTTATCACATTCTCACCCTGTTATTTACTTATTCATTTTATTTTTTGGCTTCCGTTTTTGTCGTACCTGCTTTCTGGAACCGCTCTACACTGGATTCGAACCCCGTCGTCGCAGTCAACTCTGCTCTGCATCTCAAGTCCGCCAAGGAACATTGCATTGCTAACCGGGCAAACTGATAACAGCGGGAAAGCCATCCACATGCAAGAAAGTGGCCAGCTAGTTAGCGAGAAAAGGAACTGCATCATACTGCCCCATAACGTTTGTTTGAAAGACAAAGTGCAGCCATACGAAGCTCTGGCTATGTAATTCGTGATCTCCTGAAACGTGTATATAGGGCTACGTTTTCAGACTGAGCCTGCGTTGGTTATTTTTAGGGCTACTTTCACACATCAAAAATGTTTGGACTGCATCACCTCTTGGATTGCTTATATACATATGTATAAATGTCAAATCCAGTTCCTGGAGGGCCGCAGCTCTGCAGTTTATTTCCAACCCTAATTAAGCACACTTACCTGCAGGTTTCAAACAAGCCTTAAAGACTTAATTAGTTTGATCAGGTGTGTTTAATTAAAGCTAAACTGTGCAGAGCTGCGGCCCCCCCAGGAACTGGATCTGACACCTGTGATAAACAACATGAGATACCAAATCATTCATATTCAGTGACAATATAATAATATAATAGGTCCCAAAATAGAGCCTTGTGGAACCCCCTCTGCTAAGTTCATTCATTTATTTATTCCTCATAGTCCCTTTATTAATCTGGGGTCACCACAGTGGAATGAACCGCCAGCTTATCCAGCATATGTTTTAAGCAGCCGATGCCCTTCCAGCTGCAACCCATCACTGGGAAACACCCATACACTCTCACATTCATACTCATACACTATGAACAATTAACCTTACAAAATTCACCTGTACCGCATGTTTTTGGACTTCTGGGGTAAACCGGAGCACCCTGAGGAAACACACACAAACACGGGGAGGACATGCAAACTCCCCACAGAAATTCCAACTGACCCAGCCGAGGCTCGAACCAGTGATCTTCTTGCTGTGAGGTGGCAGTGCTACCCACTGCGCAACCGCACGGCCCTGCCAAGTTCATACTGCGCAATTTTTTAAGTTGTTGGATCCTTTTTGCTAGCCCATCTTCTCTACATCTCTGAGGAAGTGTATCACAAAGATCAATTCTCTTCTCCATTAGTACAGACAACAGAAAAAATGAATGAGGATGTCAAAACCGAGAGAGAAGTGAGTATGTGTGAGTGCGTGTTATGTACATGAGCAGATTTAATCAATAAGTGAATTAAGTTGCTACTTAGGGCCTATAGGAAACTTGGGGGGCCCCAATAAATACCTAGAAGTATATATAATACATAGGCCTATAACGTTGTGGTTAACACTTTATTTTGATGGACCCTATTGCACAGTTTGTTGACTAAAAGTTGCATTGCAACTACATGCCAATTACTTCTCATTTGAGTATTAGTAGACTGTCTGCTTAATATCTGTTGATACGGCTCCTTCAACAGACATTTAATTGACTATAAGAAATTTTGCTAGTGCATGTCAACTTTCACTAACCCTAACCCCAATTTCACAGACTACGTATAATCTAATGAGAATTAGTCGACAATTTAGTTGATTAGTTGACAAATTAGTTGATTAGTTAAGCTGTAAGTTGAAGTCAGAATTATTAACCCCCTGAATTATTAGCCCCCCTGTTTTTTTTCCCTCAATTTCTGTTTAACGGAGAGATTTTTTTTTCAACACATTTCTAAACATAATAGTTTTAATAACTCATTTCTAATAACTGATTTATTTTCTCATTGCCATGATAACAGTAAATAATATTTGACTAGATATTTTTAAAGACACTTCTACACAGCTTAAAATGACATTTAAAGGCTTAACTAGGTCTGTAAACTATCGAAAAAATATAGCTTAAAGGGGCTAATATTTATGAGCTTAAAATGGTTTAAAAAAAATTTAAAACTGCTATTATTATAGATTAATAATAGATTTTCTTCAGAAAAAAAATATTATCAGACATACTGTGAAAATTTCCTTGCTTTGTTAAACAACATTTAGGAAATATTTAGAAAAGAAAAAAAATAAAAGAGGGTTTAATAATTCTGATTTCAACTCTAATATATATACAATGTAACTTAAATTCAACAAAATGTGTTAAAGGCACCAACAAAATAAATTTACACCGCTACGTAAATTTGTCTTAAAGCTCCAGCCACGGAGCAGTCCTTCAGTTAAATCAGGTAAAGATTTAGTTTTAAAAAAAAATTATTTTCAATTGTCAATTTTTTCAATATTTAACATATAAATATTGCATTAAGAGAAAACATAGAGAAGCAGGTTGAGTGATGTTAAAAAACAGCAAAATAAATAAATGAAAAAATTGTAAAACTACAAAGGATGCATTTTAGAACTGTTGGGCCCCATGGCTGGAATTGCTTAGGACCACCAAATAACTCATTTAGCCCCTGTGCGTGTATGTGTGTAATCTATCTCATGGATAGTAACGTGTTATCTACCTCTTTGGACATCAGTATTACATCAGTGTCCACAAAACACTTTACCAATGTATGTAAGCTGTTTTTATTGTGTATGTGCAAGATCACTGATTCTCTTCTGGTTTGCAAGTGACTTAAATTGAAATTGCAATAAACAGCACAAAAAAAACAAAAACAAAAACAAACTTGCTTTAGAAACTACACTACCTGACCAAAATCTTGCCGCCTTTCCAAGTTTTAGGAACAACAAATAACTTGACTTCTAGTTGATCAATTGGTATCAGAAGTGGGTTTATATGAAATAAATATGATCATGCCTTGATTTTTAATTATTAAATTAGTACAGTAAGGTCTGACTTGTCACTTAACAGAAATAATGTACAGTATAGAATATAAAGTCATGGTGCAGTGGGAAAAGAATTAATATTGTGTCTGACTCCCATGAGCTTGGAGGACTGCATCCATACATCTCTGCAATGACTCAGCTTAATAATAAAGTCATCTGGAATGGCAAAGAAAGCGTTCTTGCAGGACTCCCAGAGTTCATCAAGATTCGTTGGATTCATCTTCAATGCTTCCTCCTTAATTTACCCCAGACATGCTCAATAATGTTCATTTCTGGTGACTGGGCCGGCCAATCCTGGAGCCTCTTGGCCTTCTTTGCTTTCAGGCACTTTGATGTGGAAGCTGAAGTATGAGACTGACCGCTATCCTGCTGACGAATTTGCTCTCTCCTGTGATTTGTAATGTAATGGGCAGCACAAATGACTTGAAACCTCAGGCTGTTGATGTTGCCATCCACTTTGCAGATCTCTCGCATGCCCCCACACTGAATGTAACCCCAAACCATGATTTTTCCTTCAACAAACTTGACTGATTTTTTTGAAATAATTTATGATTATGGTAATGAATTAAAATAAAACCTGTTTGCAACATCAGGCAGCATAATAGACTGAATTCTGTACAGCTAAAGTAACTGGAAGCGGCTGACAGCAAACATCTTCACATTCAGGCATGAAATTACTGTGGCCACTCTTACATTTAAAAAAATTATAATATTTGCATTATTCGCTTCAAATTGGAATCATCTCTAATAAAACAGAAATAGATTGGTGGCACTATCAAATAAATAAATAAATAATGAATAAATAACTAGAAAAGTGGTGCTGAAATTACAGTCTTGGTATTTCTAAAATATCTAAAACAAAATAATATTAAAAAATTTACTTGAAAGTTTCATGTATGGAATTAAGCAACATTTGCTTAACTAGAATATTAAGTAAGATTGTTTGTTAATATTTTTACATGGTCATTTTACTCTGTAAATCTTACTCAAACAGGGCAGCACGGAATTAAGCTATATTAAATATGTACTTAGAAACATGTAACAACAGACATAATGAAGTACTTAAACCGAAGAGACATTACATCATTATTCATAAATTGAGACGTTGTGGTAATGGTCACAGACTTTCAATTCCTGGGTGCCCACATTATGGAAGATCTGACTTGGAGCAAATTTTAACAGAGCTGGTAAAGAAGGCACAGCTGAACTATACTATCTGTGGGTCCTTGAAAAGAATATCATCCCCCAAAAACAACTGGTGTCCATATTGTAGCACTTGTATAGAGTGCATTGTGACATACTGTGTTTAGTTTTCTAGCTGCATAGCTGCACAGAAAAAAAGAGCTCCAGGGGATAATTAACTTGGCAAAGAATGGAGGAACTATACAATACTCACTGTTACAATAAAGCAAGTAGCATCCTAAAAGATCTGTCCCACCCTGGTCACTCTAAGTTTGAGATGTTACTATCAGGCAGACAATACAGAAGAATCAAAAAACAAGAACAAATTGAAGAAAGGTTTTTTAGAGCAGTACAAGCAATAAATGCACGGTCAGATTCTCTGGGAGAATTAATTATGTTTTGCAATGTGCATAAAATATTGTGTAATATCTGAATATTTATGAAACTTATGTTTTTTTTATTTATTATTTGTGCATCTTGTGTAACATGCAAAGCAGTTAATTTGGTTAGACTTCCCACATACTCCAATTACAATAAAATCTCTATTCTATTCTATTCCATTAGCCAAACACATAGATCTCAACACACAATGGTAACACTCAATATTAATTTAATTTAATTTATTTGCATTTTTGAAGGTTTAATTAACAGAGTTAGCAGACAAATCATAAGCGTGCGTCTCACTTGCGCATCTGTGACCAAGACAGCAACCAGTCTTTGTAATGTATCAAGAGCCACAGTATCCAGAGTAATGTCAGCATACCACCAAGAACCACATCCAACAGGTGTAACTTTAGATGCAAGAGAAAACTGTCTGAAGGACATGTCTGGGTGCTAAACTGGATTGTATCCAAAAAACTACAGCTCCCCAACTCACTGCAGAATTAAATGTGTACCTCAACTCTCCTGTTTCACCCAAAACTGATCATCTAGAGCTCCACAGGGTCAATATACATGGCCAAGCTGCTATAGCCAAACCTTTAGTCACCCGTGTCTATGTCAAATGTCGGTTTCCATAGTGTCAACAGTGAAAATCTTGGGTTGCAGACAATGTGAAACATGTATTGTTCTCTGATGAATCCACCTTCACTGTCTTTCCCACATCCGGGAGAGTTATGGTGTGGAGAAGCCCCAAAAAAGCATACCACCTAGACTGCTGCATTCCCAGAGTGAAGCATGGGGGTGAATCAGTGATGGTTTGGGCTGCAATATCATTGCATTCCGTAGGCCCAATACTTCTGCTAAATAGACTCGTTACTGCCAAAGACAACCAAACCATTCTGGAGGACAATGTTCCCCCAATAGTACAAACATTGTTTCCTGAAGGCGGTGCTGTGTATTAGGATGATAATGCATCAATACGCACAGCAAGACTGGTGACAGAGTGGTTTGATAAACATGAAAGTGAAGTTGAACTTCTCCCATGGCCTACAATCACCAGAAAAAAATTTTATTGAGCCACTTTGGGGTGTTTTGGAGGAGTGAGTCAGGAAATGTTTTCCTCCACCAGCATCTTGTAGTAACCTGAGCACTATTCTGCAAGAAATATCTCAAAATCCCTCTGACCACTGTGGAGGCTTATCTGTCATTTTCAAGACGAATTGATGCTATATTGGCCACAAATTGAGGCCCTACACAACACTAATCAATTATTGTTGTCTAAAACCAGGCTTTTCAGTTTCATTGTCCAACCCCTGTACATTCAAACTGAATTTTATTTCACTGAAAGTAGATTATCTAACAGTACTGGTTCTAACAAATACACTTTTAAGTACACTACAAGTACACGTTCAATAATGCAAACTGGCCATGTAATGTTTTTGTGGACTAAAAATCAAGAAATTGCAAAAACAATGCAGTCCTGCAACTAAAAACATCTAAGTTAATTTAAGTAGCATCTCCAACCTTTTTTAAATGCAGTTTATTTACAGACCTTGAGATCTTAATGGCCTCCTCAATCTGCTGACAATATCAAACACAGGCTCACTAACAGCATTAGCTGCTATAGCGATTGGCCGACCAGCAGCACGTCATGCTTAAATCCAATTCAGCTCTAACTGACCGACACTTTTCAAGCGATGTGCGCAATTCACCCTATCCGTGCAAAACAGAGGAAAAATCAATAGCTGGGTAACATGAGCACACACTCTCCAAGCTTCAAAGAAGACTTACAATTAGATTGAGCCAGCAAATACACAACAGTCCCATACACAATGCAACACAGCCTTCCCCTCAGCACTGCTGTGAATGACGATATTGCAGAATAAATGGCTATTCTTCAGGTCCACTCAAGGGTTATTTGGGTAAGTGATGATAAAGATGTGTTGTGATTCACTTGCTGTGAACTCTATGCAAATCATACTGGCATTTCGCAATGTGCCAGGCTGTTCCGCTTTGGTTATTTTTATTTAATTTACGTCATAAACCAAGACGAGGAGATGTGGTGTGGTCTGCCCTTTGGAAATTAGACGAGAATGTGGTAGAAATGTGCATCACGTTACCAAAGAGAAACTATGTTAGGCTGCATGTTGTTTAAAATGTATAATATATATATATATATATATATATATATATATATATGTGTGTGTGTGTGTGTGTGTGCGTGTGTGTGTGCGTGTGTGTGTGTGTGTGTGTGTGTGTGTGTGCGTGCGTGCGTGTGTGTGTGGGGAAAGGTAAAAAGAGATTATTACTAATATTTAGATAATTAAAAATGCGTCATTTGAATATTTTCAAAAAATACAAAAATATAATTAATCAGCTGGTGAAGCTTGGTGACGCTTTCTAATATTCTGTAATATATTATTAGTTGTAATTTTTCACCCTATTCTTAATTTAACTATTAAATTCTAGGGGTCAAACAACAAAAAATAAGGAATCTTGGTGTTATTTTGGAATCAGATATGAGTTTCAGTAGCCATGTTAGAGCAGTAAGTACCAACATACCATCATCTCAAAAACATTGCAAGAATTAGATGCTTTGTTTCCAGTGAAAACTTAGAGAAACATCTTCATGCTTTTACCACCAGCTGGGTGGATTACTGTAATGGTAAACCCTGCTGCCAGGATTCTGACCAGAACTAGAAAATCAAAGCACATCACACCTGTCCTCAGGTCTTTACACTGGCTCCCAGTCACATTTAGAATAGATTTTAAAGTATTATTACTTGTCTATAAATCACAATATGGCCTAGGACCTCAATCCATTACAGATATGCTCACTGAATACAAACCTAATAGATCACTCAGATCATTAGAATCAAGTAAATTAGAAATTCCAACAGTTCAGTCAAAGCAGGGTGAATCCGCCTTTAGCTACTACGCCCCCTGCTGCTGGAATCAGCTTCCAGAAATGATCAGTCGTGCTCCAACATTAAGCACATTCATATCAAGACTTCTGTTTAGCTGCGCCTTTACTGAATGAGCATTGTGCTATGTCCAACAGATCGCACTAGTATGTGTTTTTTTTTTCTTTTTCATTTTTTTATAACTTGTTGTAACACGTTTTAATAAGTTTTTAATCATTTTTACTCAATTTTATTTTCTAATACTTGTGTCTTTTTTATTCCTGTTTATGTAAAGCACTTTGAATTACCATAGTGTATGAAATGTGCTATACAAGTAAAATAGCTTTGCCTTGAAAATGTTCAAAATATTAAAGCACTCCTTCAAGTTCCAGTTGTCAGATTTTGGGGTTTTCAGTCACACAGCGGAGATTAAAAATACAAACAGAAACCAAGAAATTAATATAAACTACAACCACATGATCCAAACCACAAATGGGACTCTACCTTAGACGTTTACTGTGGAAAATCATAGGTACTTCAATATAAAAATCTTCCAACTCAGAAAGTTTGATATTAAAATCCTAAAAAAGCGGATCTTGTGAGCAATGAATCATAGTTTCTGTTCACTTCCTAAAGCAGGTTTTACTTTGTAGTATTTATTTGTACAGAAATAACATGCTATACTTAACTGCAATTGATTAACAACGAAAGTTGAGATTAAAGGTACTTTACATGTGCTTAAATATTTTAGTCAGCGCATTAAAATAAGTTTATTTCTTTAAAGGATATGGATTTATATATATAGGGCTGTTAAACCCTGGATTTTGATTGCTATTTTCTGATTGGGAATGTGTGAAGAGAACATTATTAATTCATTTTTTTCTTTAATAATTTTTTTAATAATTTAAATGTCATGTAATCGTTTGATATGCTCCAGATTACACAAATAAATTTAGGTTATCACTTAGTTGCTATGGTTTCTATTGCTACACAGGTTCATTTCAAATACGTGCCCAGGGCTACATTTTAAGGAAACCACAAAAAGATGCTTTAGCATAGGTATGCCTGCAGATTCTGGATGAAAAGAATTCTACGGGGTGGTATAACGACAACAACTTTTATTACTTTTCACATTACTAATGATTACACGGACATATTATCATTAAATAAAGGGATGTTTCATGTGCAGTTCTTTGCGCAGGAATAAATACCACGCAAACAATCATTTTTATTGGATTTGAATCACAATGCACATTTATCTGCATATGTTCTTTACCCAGCACCAAATAAATAACAAAAAAACAACAGTTTTTGTTGTATTGAATCGTGATGCTCACTTATCTCTATAGGTTCTTTGTGCAGCACTGAATAAATACAAAAAAAGACAAAAAAAAATGTTTTTGCAAGTTGAATTGCGACGCTCACTATTTTCTGATGCAGTCAGTTTGCTCGACAGCTCGCCTTGTATGGTGTCATACTTGGGATGTGGAGCAGACCTTGTTCAAGTCTCATGAAGGATGGTTCAAGCAATAAGTCCGGGTTTTGGGCAATATTTTGTCATCTTTTTGTCACAGTATTTTCTCTTTTAACAATTTTTTTTTTTTATTTAGGGTTTAGTATATAGGATAATTTTTGTGTTATTCTTCTATATTTCCTTTTTGAATATTTAAGTCGTTTAATTCTGTGATGTTTATTCTGTCTTTTGCTATTTTTGTTGTAAGAAAATGTGTGAGATCATGTGATCCAGGAAAGTATAAAAGTGACACATTGTGATAAAAAAAAAAATTTCTGATGAAGAGCCAGTGCACTTGAAATGTCAAACGCTTTGCGATGGCCTTTTTAAGGTAATAAATTCATATTTTTGGAGCTTTAGTGTATATTTTTGTAGATTTTTTGTTCTTGTTGTTTGGCTGAGCACCCATTTTAGATTGATGTGATTTTGTGAATTTTTTTTCATGGTTCAAGCAATATGAAATCCTGGTTAAACCATGCACCTGCGATGTGGTTTTCTCTTCTTGTTTGCTTTTGAAAACACTATCGGATGGGTTTAGGGAAGGGTGTGGGATGGGTCAGTTGATTGCAAGGTGATATATGTATGACAAGCTCCGACTTCTCAAGGATGTGTATGAGAAGGATGTGTAAATAACACATATAAGGAAATATAGCCCAGTTATATATTTGAGATTCACAAAAATGTAGACAGCTACCTTTGGTGGATTTGTCAACACAAGGTGAGAGGAAACTTCACCAGAGCATTGTATTTCACTGTATATTTTACGTAAATTTTAGGGTTTGCACAAAAGTTGCCCTGAGCAAGTATTTCCAATCAGCCTCAGTTGAATCCCAATGCTCACTTTTCTCCATCTGTTCTTTATGCAGCACCAAATAAATAACAAAAAACAACAGTTTTTGTTGGATTAAATCGCGACGCTCACTTATCTCCATTTGTTGTTTGTGCAGCACTCAATAAGTACAAAAAACTGTTTTTATCAAATTTAATTGCGATGCTCACTTATCTCCATATTTTCTGATGTGGTCAGTTTGCTCGACAGCTCACCTTGTATGGTGTCATACTTGGGATGTGGAGCAGACCAAGTTCAAGTCTGGTGAAGGATGGTTCAAGCAATAAGTTCGGGTTTTGGGCAATATTTTGTCATCTTTTTGTCACTGTATTCACTGTATGCTTTTAAATACACTATCGTTGTGTTTAGGGAAGGGTTTGGGACAGGTTAGTCGATCGCAAGGTGAAATATGAATAACAAACCCCAGATTCTCACGGATGCGCACTAGAAGGATGTGTAAATAGCACATGTAAGAAAATTTAGCTCCGTAAAATATTTGAGATTCACAAAAATGTGGAGAGGGGCATTTGGTGGATTTGTCGACATAGGCTGAGAGGAAACGTCGCCAGAGAATGATATTTCACTGTATATTTCACGTGTATTTCATGGTTTGCAAAAACATTGCACTGGGCACATATTTCCAATGAGCCTGGGTTGAAAAATCTGAGAGAAGCGAATTTATTTCGAACCATGATCAAAACGGACTGGAAACACCTCTGCATTAAATTATTTTATTGCACACCTTTCAGCAAATCAGAATCAAGAATTTTAACAGACCATGGAACAAACGATAAACAAGTTAAAGGAAATGACTAGAGAATATTTAGCACAATTAATCAGCCTGTCTTTCGCAAGGCCTATCTGCAGCTGCTGAAAAACATTAAAAAACAGTTAACATTTGGTGCGCCCTCAACTGAACAGATGTTGTTGTTTTTACTATCAAATTGCGTGTTCTGGCTTCAATAATAGACCATGGGAGTGTGCGTTACTGTATTGCTTTTAAAACGTTAGTGCTTATAACACCCGAAACCCGAAATCATTTTTGGGCTTTGTTAAGACAGGAAATATACGGCACAACGAGGGATTCTTCAGTCAGCAGTTACTGTACAGTGCTGATAAACACATAATCAATTTTAATGGACAGTTCCTTTCCGTTTCCTTGCCCTCAGCTTACGTAATGTGTTTACACTGCTTCGTTCTTGTTTTGCTATTGTAATTACAGGTTTAATGAGTGCCCCTGAGAGCTGCCGAGACACAGGCTGGTGGTCTGGAAAGAAGAGCGGTGGTCCACACCTCCTGTCAGCCCCTCTGAATGGCATAATCGCTCCCTAACCAACTCCCATCCTGAGGCAACAGCTCACTCAATCTGCAGGAGAATGATGTAAGCGCAGGACAAAACTAACTACCCAGGACTTCAGTGTCTTCATCTTGCATCATTTTGGTTTCAGGGTTTTGTCAATTCAGTTATTACTTCCGTTAAATCAAGGCAGTGACACAGTATGACCTAAAAGCATCTGTTTGAGCATTGAAAATGTTGAATAATCATAAAAATCAAACTAGCTTGCATCTTTTTTAACAAGTTAAGCACTGGTTCACACAAATTTAAAACACTATGTGCACTTTAGAATAGGGTAATATGGTAACACTTTACAGTTTATGAATAATAATGTATTAATATGTAAGCAAAACATAATTTTGAATTAATGATGAGTTAATGAATGCGCTAATCATAAACTAACTAACTACAACATGAATCACGTGGTTTATGTGTGAATAACCAGCCTGATCTCATGAGAAAATGTAAGTATTTAACGTTTTGTCAGTTTAGTGGCTAATTCGTACAATTTCATACGAGTTCAGTCGTACCAAATTGTACGATTTTAAAAAGGAGGCGTGGCACCTAACCCCACCCCTAAACCCAACCGTCAATGGGGGATGAGCAAATCGTACTAAAACGTACGAATTAGATCGTACGAATTCATACGAATTAGCCACTAAATCAAAAAGTTACGAATTGTCGTGTGATTGTGTTGGAATAACGGCTACCTTAATTACTTGTTAGTACATGATTGTTAATAATGTATTAAGTTTAAGCTAAATCTAACCAACATGAACTCATGAGCTGTTAATGCATAATTTTGTCTTGACTTTACTTGGAGGTGCACAACACCATTAACTCATCCTTAACTACTCATGAATTCCTTTGTTTAAACTGTTCTGTTGGTGTTGACAGAACACTTTTCTATTGTTATTCTGTGGAAACACACTAGAAAACGTGCAAAAAGAGTTCATGAGTAGTTATGAATAGGTTACTGGTGATGTGCCCCTCCAAGTAAAGTCATCAGTTCACAATAGTTAAATGAAGCATAAACTACTGTGGTAATTAATACATTAATTAACAAACAAGCATGTACTAATTAAGGTAGCCGTTATTCACACATTAACTCATGTGACTCATGTTGTAAATAAATTTAGTTCAGGATAAGCGCATACATTAACTCATCATTAGTCTCATCAAAGTAATGTTTTGTTTACATATTAAAACATAATTATTCATGTACTGTTATTGTAAAGTGTTACCGGTAATATCTGGTAGATATTTATCAAAATATAAATTAATTTAGTATATATTAAATTATGTAGATTTAAACACATCAACAGTCAAGTCTTTAATTTCTTCAATTCATTCCACATACAAACACTTAAAGTGCAATTTAGGTTAACTAGGCAGGCTAGGTTAATTAGACTAGTCATTAAACAACAGTAATTTATTTTGTAGCCAACTGAAATTGGCTTTATATATATATATAAAATATATAATATATATATGAAAATAATTTTTATATATCGTTATATATTTATTATATTTTAAATATAACTTTAGAATTATTTAAAATATTTTTAATTAAATTAATATTTATTAAAAAGTATGTCGATTCAAATGAAATTATTACTCCAGTCATTGTTGTTTTAATTATTATTAACATTAATAATAATACTACTACTACTAATAATAATAATAATAATAATTAATATTAGAGTGATTTCTGAAGGATCATGTGACTCTGAAGACTGGAGTAATGAAGCTAAAAATTAATCTTTAAAATCACTGGAATAAATTATTAAATTAAATTATAAACTACTTTTGAACAGTTATTTTATAGGGCAATAACATTTCACAATTTTACAATTTGTACTGTATTTTGAAATAAATTCAGCCTTGGTGAGCAGGATAAGCTAATTTTAAAACATTTAAAAGTCATACTGTCCCCAAACTTTTGACAGGTTGTATATATTTATGCATACAGTGGGACACTTCAAAAGGACCATTACCACCGTGTGTGTGGCATCACCACGGCACACATATATAAGGATGATAATAATAACAGTAAAAACTGCTTTTATTTCAGCTAATCAGCCGCTTACTAAGAATTTTTAAAAAATCTAATCAGAAAAACTGTGAAAATGCCTTTTCTCTGCTAAATAGCATTCGGCAAATATTTGAAAAATTTAATGAATTTTTAAAAAGGCTAATAATTTTGCCCTCAGCTGTGTCAAATGTGACAATATTTGCACGTGTGAACTTTGTATACAGAAACAGATTGGGGATATTTTCGCATGACTAAGAGTCTGCATTTTAAACTTAAATAGTGTCACACGGAAAAAAAAACATTTATGTCCACTAAGAAGAATGTAGATTCCATTTGCTGTCATGTCCGCTTTGGACATTAAAAGGCAAATTCTCGGCAAGGAAAGAAGAGCTGACATGAACAAATGGAAGGACAGAGTAAGGAAGGCTTTGAGGGATGCTGGAAAACCATCTTTAAATCAAAGAGGAGAACAACAACAACAACAATAATAATAATAATAATAATAATAATAATAATAATAATAATAATAATAATAATAATAATAATAATAATAATCATAATCATAATAATAATAATAATAATAAAACACTTAAAAGAAATGCTTCATAATAACCTGAAGTTTCTGTGACTGTATTAAAACTTAGACAAAGGAATCAGATCTTTAGTGGTTTAAAGTTATATGATGAATTGGAGTTATACTGTTATTTCACACTAACTGGACATATACCGTTCTTCCACGTTTGAGAAATATAAATCACAATAACTTTTGATTTTTAATCCTGACACCGCAAAATGTTATCTCCTTAGATTTGAAAGATTTGTTGTCTATCTTTGAGTAAAATAAAAATATATAATGTTCACATTTCAAATGAAAGAAATCTTATTACTCAAAATTTGAAAATATGAACTTATATGGTTCTTCGTCTCGAGGCCTCAAATATGGAAGATGATTTTATGTATGTTTAATTACTAAAAAGACTCACTGTACTACATAAACCCTGATAAAAATAAGCTTGTCATGTTATTTCATTCCAGTTATAGTAGCAAACTACAGCATGAATGACTAATTATAGAAACTCCTAAATATGTCATCAACCTTTCAAAAGTTGAGTCTATGAAGACAATTTTCTTTGCACTTTATCATAGCTTTTGTTATTAATGTGAGTAGGGGATCTTTAAACGTCACCTCTGTTACCGCAGGTTTCAGTCTAAGATCAACCGCATAAATTTATGATGTCATTGCATCAAAATACTTTACCGGAGGTTTACTGTAACAATCTCTCAATGATATTGATTGATACAATTGAAATATAGCTTGATTTGAACAGTTCAACTCCAAAGGAGAGATTTGATTAAATAATAGTTTAAATTTAAATAGTCTCATGAATCTTACTGGACATGGCAACCATTTTGTTGAATGTTCTAAAATGTGCTTTAATTTATTCTTTGCTGGTTATGATAAGATTTAATAGTGGTAACAAAGGCCTGGAGACCGAACTTCAAGTCTTTAAAAAAAAAAAAAAAGAAAGAAAAGAAAGTACTTGGTTATACTGTATAAGGTGACTAAAATCGTAAAGGCTATGTTTAAGGAAAGTACCTTGGTATTAAGTTGCATGTAAGTACATGCAAAACAGGACTGTAAAATAAATAAAAAAAAGTGCTACAATCATATATTTAATCTACAAATTTCATCTTTTGTCCAAATTATGTGATGTTTCTATAAACATCCATTATTCAACCAACACTTGTGCAAAATGATGATTTATTAGTGTTGATTGTTTGAAATCTCTTACTGGAATTCCTGGAATAATACATCGTTCCAGGTTATGTATCAACCCTGTTATTCCTTTCCGTTTACGCTGATGTACTATTCTGTGAAATATTAATTATTAATAACTCATAATTAAGTAATCATCCTTTCAAGGAGTGAACTCTTCAAAGGTACATTTCCTGCACTACTAGGAATTCCAGTAAGAGAATTCAATTATCTTACAGCATCATTTTGCACGAGCATAAGCTTAATATTGAATATTTATAGAAACATCACATTATTTGATCAAACCATGAAATTTGTGGATTAAATATATCATTGTAGCACTTTTTAAAATTTATTTTTACAGTCCTGTTTTGCACTTACTATGTACTTACTACATGTATATATCATAGTTATTACATAAACTGGTTAATACCTAGGGACTTTCCCTAAATACCTTTGAACATAACCTTTACTATTTTCATCATGGTGTATAACCAAGTACTTTCTTTGACACATGTTAAAGTGTAACATGATACACTGTATAACCCAACAGTCAACTTTATCAAATGAAATGAGTATAGTAAACTTAAAATTGACTGAAAGTTAATTCTACTCATTTGGAAAGAGTTTTGAACTCAGTGTTGAAGGTAATGAGTTAAGTTGACATTACTCATAAGTATTAGTTTTTGAACTTAAATGGTTTGTTGCAATCGGTTTCATCAAATGGTTTGAGTTACCTTAACTTTTTGGATTTTACATTAAATAGCTGTCTCTACTCTGTTATTCTGTAACTCTATTACCAAAATCTATTGATTTAACCCAAAGGGTGGTATTTTATATTTCAATTTGAAAGTAATACAACACATTTACCTGTTCATTTTTCTCCTAACATTTTTCAGTCAAGTTTTCCGCAGTTTTGACTGTTTAAGATTAGGGCAATTCAATCAACTTGATATAAATTATATATGTTTAGGGAGCATCTTCAAAACTCAACTCAAATTTGAAAAGAATGACTTTCAGTCATAACCCTCGCTGTAATTCGTTTATCTAGGTCTTCATTATACGTTCAAAAAAGGACTTTTGCTGATTGTTTAAACTACTTTTTTAAATGACTTGAAACAACACAATTCTTAAGGTTTTTTGGGGGACAACTTCACTGTTTTATGTTTAATTCTCTTAAATTTGAAAAAAAAAATTAAGTTAAGGTGACAGTGACTCAGTGGTTAGCACTGTCATTTCACAGCAAAAAGGTCACTGGTCCGAGTCCCGGCTGGGCCAGTTGGCATATCTCTATTACCAAAATGTATTGATTTAACCCAAAATTTAGTGTAATGTACCTACTCTCATGCCCCCTCACGGTTATCAGCCAAGTGGTTATTTTAAAAGGTACTTAAGTTTGTTTTGATTGTATAAGCTTAAAACAATTCAACTAATTTGATAGAGACTATGTATGTTTAGGGAGCATCTATAAAGTTCAGCTCAAATTTGAAGAGATTGACGTCGAGTCAAAAATCTGACTGTAAATTGTTCATCTAGGTCTTCATTCAACCCAGGCTCATTCTGATTACGGACATATATATTATGTACACATACTATATAGATTTCTGGAGAGAGAAAAATAAGTCCCAGGAGCTATGTTTTTTGCCTATTTTGTTTTCGCAAATCCACCAGAGGCCGCTATGTATTATTCAGATCTCAAATTTCTCTCACGAGTGCTAAAACACGTGTTTTTGTCTTACCCGCTTTCCGGAACAGTTCTTCTCCGGACTCGAACCCTGTTGTCGCAGTTAACTCCGCTCTGCATCTCAACTCCGCTGACGTATGTGCTGAGCTACAGGACAAACTGGTAACTGCGGAAAAGCTGTCCAAATGGAGATAAGCGGTCAGCTCGTAAATGAGAAAAGAAATGGCATCATACCGCCCCATATTGTTCATTTTACAGACCAAATGCAGCCAAATGTAGCTCTGGCTACATAATACGCGATCTCCAGAAATGTATATAGGACTACGCTTTCAGAATAAGCCTATGTTGTCTTCATTATACACTCAAAAAATGACTTTTGCTGATTGTTTGAACTTATTCAAAATGAGTTCTTAATTTTTTGGGGGACAACTAATTGCTTTTTGTTCATTCCATTTACATTTGTAAAAAATGATTACAGGAACTTTATCAACTTCATTTTTTACAGTGTGGTATGGCTGTATGACTGTAGTCTTTTCACATTATATTGTGGTGTCTTTCTCTTATAAGTTTAATTCTTGAAATCATGAGGACCCTGGCAGGATTGTCACAATTACTAGTAATTTTGCATCCACTCTACTGACACATTTTACTCTGAACACTCCAAATAGAGCAAAAAAAACTACTTTTAAGTAAACAAAATAAAACTGTGTAAGTGGTATTTGTATTACTGAATGCCCAAAAACGCATTTCACTGCTGTAAACATTTAAGCTACAAGACTCCATAAGTAACAGCTGAGTTACTATCTATAGCACAGGAAACAAACAACCATGTCCACTCTCATATCGGTTGCGCACACCCATTCTTCATGAATAATAAAAAACCTGCTTCGAAAAAGCAAAAATAACTCTCACCTGCAAATGAACAGAGCGAAAAACGGATTGTTCTCCCACAAGCATAAGCTAGAGTCCACAAAATCCCAACCACTTCAGTTTTCCAGAAGCTGCTCAAGCCTAGTTCCAGTCACTTGTCCTCTGGGAGAAGTGGCACAGCTGAGATTTCCAGACTTGAAGAGGGTGTCATGCACTTCAATAATGCTTCATGCCCAGAGATGATCAAAAGTGACCCTGTGAGAGTAGGTTTGGCCGCTGCACTTCGCACTGAGAGGAAGGAGAAAAGATGAATTGAGAGGCAGAGAGACAGAAAGGGGTGGAGAGATAAAACCTCTCTCGCACATGGATGTCTTCAGAAAGATTCTAGACTGGAACTTCTTCTTTTTTTGAGCTACATGTGATGGAGATAGAACAAACCGCAATGAGTAAAATCTTTCCAAACGAGCAGAAACTTCCACTGATGTTACTGTCTTACATATCAAATGCCACAACTTCCTGTTTAAAAAACAGAAACAACCGTCTCTCTTCAAAACACACTTGCTGTGCTCACTGTAATGCCTGTAATGGAATTAAATCAGAGTTTGCATTACGAACACACATCACAGTCATTTTGCCCCACTTTGAATGCAGATGATGGAAAAATTAACATGAAAATGTTTTATAAAACCAAACCACCTACTGTTTCTCTATCTGAGGTATTCCGGGAAAATTTGATACTTCTGGGAAATTAGATTAATTCAATATATAAACATAATATTCTTACTTAACTCATTATTTAAAGGTTATGAAATTATGATTGAGTTCATCTGTATTTGATTAAATCGCACAATTTCTGAAAGGTGATGTGACCTTTCAGTTAGTTTCAGATATTAATGGCTAAAACTGAGAAATGAGACTTGAATATAAACTGAGCTGTTATAAAAGGGATGTTTAATGGGATACATAGTGCTTTGTGTTCCAGGAATTTTTCCCAATAATTTCTTATGCACTTAATTTTTCTACGTAAAAATAGTGAGTAAGCCTATTGCCTTAAAATTAAGTAAATTATTTTAGTTAATGAAATTAAGTCAACATAACATTTCAGCGTTCCGTGGCAACTGGTCACTTTTTTGAAGTAACGTAATTGCTTATTACATTGTGATTTTCAGTTTTGTTTATTTCACTGGCTAACTGGTTACTAGAGTACAGAGCAGTTTCTGGAGAAATAGTTCATATCTGTGGTTTTTCCCTAACTGTCAGGCCAAATATAAAACTTTTGATTTCTTGATCATTTTTTACTATGTAGAAACCGAAACTTTTGTAGCTCTGAAACCATCAGAAAAATGAAAAGTTGATTTAGTCATAAGTTTATATGCAGAAAAGGTTCATCAATGTTTATAGCAACTGCAGGGCCACAGCACAACAAATCACCAGCAGCTACAGCAGTGGTGACCAGGGCAATGTGTCACAACACAGTTCACCACAGACTTCTGTCTGCACTAGACACTAGAACTACCAAGGCAGTAATTTTACAATTTAATAACTAAAATAAACCCATTTAACTATAGTACTCTGACTTTTCCCAAATGTGTGTATATTTTATTCTAACATTATTTCATTAAATAATCACAAAATTGTTCTGAGTATTTCTATCTTGAATGGCCATAACAGTCAAACTAACCACATGCATTTCAGCATTTGAATAGGTGTGACTCTGTTGCCTAGCAACTTTCTGATAACAAAAACATAACTTTCTTATAGCGAAAAACATAAATTCAAAATTTAACTGCAATGTAAAATTTTTGCTCTCCCACGTGCCAGATATGCACCTTGGGGGGTGGTCTAGTAACTTGAACAAAATTTTAGTCTATAGTATACTGCAAAAAAGGTCATATTTTAAGAATGACATCATAAATATGATGACAGACATTCAAAGCTTAATTCTAAAATCGCAATGAAAGCATCAAATGTAATGACTTCACAAAAATTCAGTTTGGTGAATGGTCAAAATGACATTCCAGTAGTTACAGAATACTGTAAAAAAATGCTTGATTGTGTTGGGACAACATCAAGGAATTAAGTTAACAAATTTAAGTGGAATAAACATAAAACAATTAAGTTATCCCCCTAAAAAAACAACATAGGCTCATTCTGAAAATTTCCCCTATATACATTTCTGGAGATGCAAATTATGTAGCCAGAAGTACGTATGGCTGCATTTCGTCTTTAAAACAAATGCTATGTGGCGGTATGACGCTGTTCCTCTTCATGCTTACCAGCTGACTGCTTACAGAAGCTCGCCATGCTGGCAGACTTAAATTGCATAGAGGAGTTGATCATGATGACGGGGTTCGAGTCTGGCAAAAAACGATTTCAGAAAGCGGGTAAGACTCAAATAAACGCAAAATATAAAACAAACAAGCAAATAACAGGGTAAACATGGTAAAATCTGAAAACATGATAAAAATCAGGCTGCCACGAGGACTTTTCTTTTTATGGATTGCTTTTTAAACACTGTTGGTTACGTTTAGAAAAGTGGGTGGGCGCTGGTCAATCAGTGCTTTTGAAAACACTATTGGTTGGGTGCGACACAGAGGCACAGAAGGTAGTGCTGTTGCCTTACAGCAAGAAGGTCGCTGGTTCGAGCCTCGGCCTGGTCAGTTGGTGTTTCTGTGTGGAGTGTGCGTGTTTTCCCTGCGTTCGCGTGGGTTTCTTCCGGGTGCTCCGGTTTGAACCACAGTCCAAAGACATGCGGTACAGGTGAATTGGGTAGGTAAATTGTCAGTAGTGTACGAGTGTGTATGGATGTTTCCCAGAGATGAGTTGCAGCTGGAACGGCATCCTCTGCGTAAAAACATGTGCTGGACAAGTTGCCAGTTTAAAAGCATACACAGTGGTCTCTGATGGATTCGCAAAAGCTGCAAAAAAACTTACATCCTGGGACATTTTTGGTGTGCTTCAGAAATGTATGTAGCGGTATGTTTTCGCCTGGGTTGCAAAAAAACTCATTGTAAAGAAGTCATTTTTAACAAACAGTAAAAGTTATTTTTGAGTGAATTCTGGTAGATCCAGTGTTAAAGCCTCTGTAGTCGATGACCCATCTGGCTCATCATAGTAACTGCACACTATTACCAACAATGGACCCAAGATCATCAAGATTGAACCATTTTTTATTAGAAGAAATCAAGATTGCTGGTGCATCACATTGATGACCAAAAGCAGATATATAGATTCTGGTTCTGGATGCACTGTTTGAGTGACACAAGCTGATTGTGGCCATGTTATGCTTCCGGCAATAATTATCCCGACAGCACAATTCTGAACATCATTGTGGATGCAAACTCTACTTCTTTATTTCTTTTCATAAACTAGACAAGCTGAAATTATGTTCTGTGCTCACAGATTCTGTCATCAAAACAAGTCATATTAAATGAGATTGTCTCTAGAGCAGGGGTACCCAAACTTTTTCATAAAAATGGCCAAAAACCAATAGCATTGAGAGCTGTGAGCCGAAGGTAAACATACCAAACTATATTACATTTAATGTTGCCATGGGTAATTTCCTAATTTATTTAATAGCATTTCAAAATAAATAGAAAACATTACTCTAAATCGTATGAACTAATGCAGTATAACTTTTTTAAACTATAACTTATTGCAATAAAAAGCTATTAACAATCATAAGCAAAAAACATTTATAACACAGTGGAGTACAATGCTGAATAGTCAAGCAGAATCTGCCTTTGACTTAATTTGCTTACCAAAGTTTGCATTGTTGGATGACAGTATGTACATTTAAACAAAATTTGAATAATTTACACTATTTAATTTCAGTTGGTGTTAACAATAAAACAAACTAGAAAAGTAAAGTTTGAAGACAGAAGGCTTTGGCTTGAGAAAGCCTAGTCTGAAAGTTTGAAGTAGTTTTAAAGTTTAAATAATTGAAGAAGTTTAAGAAGTTTGAAACAGATATAACTACATATGGGTACGGATGTTTCTAGTATAGATTGGCATGTTGCTAACATGTCCCTAACATAAATTAGCATGGTTCTAGTATGAATTAACATGTTTCTATTATAAACTAGCATGTTAGCATGAAATTTAGTATGAATTAGCATGTTGCTAGCATGTTTCTAACATATACTAGCATGTTAGCATGAATTTAGAATGAATTAGCATGTTGCTAGCATGTTTGTTGTATAAACTAGCATGTTAGCATATATTTAGTATGAATTAGCATGTTGCTACTATGTATATGATATGAATTAGCATGTTGCGAGTACGATTAGCATGTTTGTTAGCATTTCTAGTTAGTTTCTAGTTTGATTAGCATGTTTATAGTATGATTAGCATGTTAGTATGTTTCTAGTATGGATTAGTATATTGTTAGTATGAATTGGTATTTTGTTAGTATGTCTAATGTAAAGTCAATTGCAGTTTTTTTACAATGAAAGTCTATGGGACAGTTGGTAGGATGCCGTAAGGGATTGCTACGGTGTGGCTAGTAAGTTGAAAGGTAATCAGTAATTGGCAGATTGGTAGTCTGATTTAAGTGAGGTCAACCTTAAGTCGGTATGACAGTCTAGCGCAAAGTTATGGGGTCACAAAGTTCGGTCCAATGTTAAGTCAATGGCACTTTTTTTGCCAAGAAAATTTGCCAAGACAGTTTTTGGAAACTGTAAGTCGGATCAGTTGGAAAAGATATAGCAACATAATTCAGTATAGTTTGGAGGTTTGGAGTTAGTTTAATAGTTGTAGTATTAATGGTCAATGAGGAGATGCGTTCTTTAAATAGTCTAAGTAGAAAAAGAAGACAGAAGAATAATAAGTTTATGTAGTATAACAGTATGTTGACTTTCTCAAGCCACTTTAACAAGAAAACAAAGGGTTACATTAAATTTGAATGGACAATCTTGAAACCATCCCCATCATCAACACCCCAGTGGCAGACGAGTCTCCTCACTGACCCCATGGGCCAACCTGAACACCCGCTGGTGACCAACTCACACCCTCAGCTTCTCCATGATGAACGTCCATCGTTCTCACTCTCCCTGGTGCCTCGATTGCAGCTGAGCACAAGAAGTATGGCCAGAGGAGAAATGGTCGCGCACAACTGAGCCTGGTTTCTCTCAAGGTTTTTTCCCTTCACTTTTGTCAAAGTTTGTTTCTCGCCACTGGCTTTCTTGGTTTGGGACTTGTGGAGTTGCGCATTGATGGATTTTCTCTTTAGTGTATGGACTTTCAGCAGTGAAAATTAAACCACACTGATCTGAACTAAATTAAACTTCAACTCTGAAAAATGGAGAGACACAGTTTCAATTTACTAGAACTTCTATGTTAAGCTGCTTTGACACAATCTACATTGTAAAAGTGCTATAGAAGTAAAGATGAATCGAATTGAACAAACCATGGAAGAAAATCACCATGTATTTGTATGTTTTCCAATCATTCCTGATCTTTGCTAGCTAGCGTATTTCTGAAAACAAGTCAGAAACTTGACTCCAAGAATCAGATTCAGTAAAGAGTTATTTATCACCATGTTTATTATACTGATGGAAATTCTCTTGACATTCCTTTCCAAAACTACATAATTTCTAAGGTTACATGTGTACAAAATAGTCCTTCATAGCAATAAGTCTCAAGCAAACCTAATTCTCAGTGACATGCAGCCTAATGCTCAGGTCTAGGGTCAGGAGTAAGATTACACATCCAGTGCGACTAGTACTAGCGGAGATCAGTTGAACAATAGCTGATCAGAGAACAGTCTAGGTAGTCTTTGTGCACTCATTTTGTCCTTTTAGACAGTATGGGACGATAAGGACAAGGAGCATTTATCAGTCCTCAGAACAAATAAATCATCCATTCGCAGAAGCGAAGTCAGATGCAACTGCAGGGAAAACAGATGACAAGATACTGGAAAACACCAGTATGTGAGAGGTTTCTTTCCAGTTGTATTATTAAAAGATTCTCAGTAATATGTAAAAAGTTGATCTGAAACTAAAGGTGGTGGTGACTCCCAGCTTGATATCAGTCTTTTGTGTACAACAAATATGGGATGAGTCATAATGGTCAATTAATAATGATTTTGTGGGAAAAGAAATGTCCAAAGCAATGTATGAATCAAAGCTCACACAACAGTCACTTTCACACAAACAGATCTCTCTGCTAGACAATACGCTGAATTCTCATGAACTGCAGAAGCAACTGTAGCAAAATCTACTAGTGGAAGTTTTTTGACCTCACATCAAACAGATCTCACAGATTGCTGTCGAAACTACAGGTTTTCGAAACCAAAAATGCTGAAGATATTCAGTAAATGTTGCAATATCTCATTAGCAGTTTGGACTAAGAGCGTGGGAAAAACTGACCTTGATATTTTTAGACTCTTTTGGTAATAAGCAAATGATAGTTTGTTAAGTGTGCTTTTATGATGGTATATTTGCTGGTTTAGGTCTGTTTTGGATAATAAAAATGTGACACTACATTGGCCAATCTGTGCTTTTTAAAACACTATTGGTTGGGGTTACGGAAGGGAGAGGGTGGGGTGATCTGTCGGTTGGTTGGTCAGTAAGTCGACAGTGTCCTCTGGTGGATTTACGTGAGAACAGCAGGCGCAAATGGCACTCGCAAGAGAAATTTGAGATCTCAAAAAGCATACATAGCGGCAACTGGTGGATTCGCAAAAAACGGCAAAAAAAAAAAAAAAAACATAGCTCCTGGTACGTATTTTGCTCTGTCCAGAAATGTATATGGGGTACGTAATCAGAATGAGCCTGTCTTGAATTCAAACGATTCGTTCAAAATGGCTGATTCATTTTTATTGTTTTTTAAAGAAGTAACTGCCTTTATGAATGGAATATTGAATCATTGGCTCACTTGATTTGCTCTGAGCTGTACTACTGTTCTTCACTGGAACTACATTCAGTGAAACATAAATAACACAATATAGTGTTTATGTGTTAATGTGTACCACTATCAATCACTATTTCTTCGGAAAACAGCGCTTGTGCAATATTGAATATCATATCTTATTAATACAATAAAAACAGGAATGCAGAGATTTGTTTTGCCTTCAAAGCGTCAATTAAATAGCATTATAACTGTACTATAATGCATCTCAAAGAGAATATCTGCCATATCTGCTCACAAAATTAAAACAGCCCTTACAATATTATAGTAGATGTAGAACTTTAGACCATAAAAACCAACTTCTACTTAGTCACTTTTAAATTGCCGTGCCATGTTAAAAATAGCCCAGCTTTTAAAAATGTGGGATCTTTTCCCCAATGTAAAGTTCGCATAAAATTTTCATGGGCAAAACATTGTCATTGTCAATAGTACAGCACAGGTCACACTGTAGTCACTTTTAAACCGAGCACTGTTCTGTTAGTGAACACAGCAATTCTGTTAAATATTTAATCCAGTTAATAATAGTACAAGATCACTGTGCTTGTTTGTAGTTTTTCCTTGGTTTTTTATGTTATTATCTGCATCTGTGAAAGTATCGTATTGTGTCCCTGCTGCTTCACATCTGCTTTTTATGTTGCCTCTTGGCCAGGTCAGATTGTAAAAGAGAACTGGTTCTCAATTGAATTACCTGGTAAAATGAAGGTTACATAATTCTATAAAAGCTAAGGCTGCATTTACATGACAGTGATCTAGCCAATAATGGAAAAGTTTTCCCTCACTTTTTAAGAAAAGTTTTACATCTGCAAGTAATTTTCAAAATGATCTGCTTTTACACATATTCACAAAAATGGCCCAAAACACATACATATGCCAAGCTTGTATTTGGTGCTGTTCCTGCAGTACCTGTAGGGAAGTGACGATGTGTTGATAGCCGCTTGGTGCTCATCTCTACGTATAATTTGCAGTGTGTGTCTCCACGTTTGGTTGTACTGTGAATTAAATACACACTTTGCTGATCAAGCAATTGAAAACACTTGAGCAACACTACCACATAGTCAGCCACATGGTTGTCTCTGAATGTTTGAGCTTGCCTTTAATCTATACTCCCCTAAAAGGCCCATAGCTAGCCCGCAGAAAGGGGTGGTTCTTTTTTTCTCAAAAATTGGACCTTTTTGCGTTAATAGGTCTCATTTAGGCTACTATTTAATTATAAGATTTAAATACTGCATTTTAGTAAGGTTTTATATAATATTTTAGCAGAAATAGATTGTCGGATGGTCATCATAAGCAAAAAAAAAAAAGCACATTTGGAAATTCATGGTTAACCACAATAGCCAAATGGCTGCTTTTGGTGCTTCACACCTTTTCATGGGTCTTTTTTTGTTTCAAGAATAAGGGCCAAGATTTAGAATAAAAGTTACTTGTAAAATATTTTCTCTATTTAAAAACAATACAGTAGCGAAAAATAACTTCACTTACATCAGATCATATGTTTTTTTTTTTGCACAGCTGGATTTATGAAAGATAATTGAGTGCACTGGCCAAAACTGATTAGCTGAAGTCACACTGAAGCGACAGCCAACAGAAGATTCCACTTGGTCTTAAAACCTTTAGATGGGTTATTTCCACTATTTATGATGGCATAGCAGTCAAAATAGGACAAATGAACTCATGTATGGGGCAAATTCTGGAACTTTGTCTGTGAGGGGTGGGTCTTTCGAACCACCCAAACCCCTCCTGGCTACGGGCCTGCCTAAACAACTACAGTACTATGTACGCATGTAAAGGCGCTTTCAAGGACTTTTTGTTCTCAGGTGTTTACACGTACATGACTTGACTGTCATTTGCAAAAACTTTCCACTTCATGCATTTTCAGTTCTGGAAAAAAAAAAAATAAATAAAATAAAAAAAAAATAAATCACCTTGTCCTGTAAACAAACAGGCAAATCATATCAAATGTTTCCTGTTTTGGCTGGTTTGACATTGTTGTGTAAAAGGCCCCTTAAATTGCAAGATGAATCTTTCGCCTGGCACAGATTCCTTCTGAAATGACTGGATATCATCCTCTCCCGAAAAAAAACAACAACTGATAAACACTGGTAAATGCGAAAGCACCTTAAAAAGACTTAAAATTGGTGAACCCAAATCCAAACTAATTAAATTAGGGTTTTCTTTAAAACTTGTGCATTTCGTACAGTTTCATTTTGTCATTCACTTACAATTAGCCATCAACAATGTGAAGGTCAATGTTGGGATCCAAAGGCGTTCAACTTTAATATGTGCGTCTCAGAAACACATTCCTCTAGCTGAAGAAAGTCAGAGTTCAGAGGGCCTGCTGTCAGCCACCAAAAACACAACCGAAACCATGTTTTGTTTTGTTTTCACAGAGGGCCTCATGAATACACTTCCTACACTTAGAAATTTCTAAAGTTCTGGCAGGTAACTCTTCATTCCTCTGGTTTCTTTCTTCTTCATAGGATGCTAACCCGCTCTGTCAGGCCCTGCATGTCGGCGTCCTCATTGCCATCCTCGTCGTCGGATGCAGGTGGCGGGGGCACCAGGTGAGGGGGGTACGGCAGCGTGTGGTCTCGAGCATACTGCTGCCAGCGGCTGTCATCACTCTCGTGGGTTATATAACGCTCCCCGAGCTTTGACTCCAGCTCTCGCAGGTCCAGCCAGGTCTGGTAATCCTGAAACAGCAAATGGAAAGAAATTGAGAGAGAGAATAAGAGGATAAAGACAAGAGGACGCCACGGCTAATGATGATTCATTTTGTTTGTGGTGTCTAAAAGCACTTCACTTCGGGAGCTTATATGGTCGTAATGCATTTTGGTCTTCAGACATAAAACTCTATTGTCCTGCAAATCCATACCTGATTTTTTTTTTCATCTTAGGAGTTGTTTTTCTACATTTGTCATTTTTCATATTTAATACGAGGAGCTTTTAATGTAATTACGGACCAATTTCCTATGAATATAATAGCCTTATCTTTATCTAGATTATCCATTTTGCCATCCTTCACTTTCAATTCTTAATAATAACTGTGACAGTGTTTATAATAATGTATTACAATGTAATAGTATCCGTATCCATCTATATTTAAAGGCGTATGTTGTCCAAAGATTTCACTGAAGGTTGTACTTTTATTCTTTTCTTCTAGAATATGTGTATAAAGCATATTGGGTTCAACATGATGTTGATGGGGGAAGGCATGTAATGTCACGAATGAAAACAAATGAATGATAAGAATTATGTCTCACACCCTGCTCACAATGTGCAGTTCAGCATGTCAAACAATAAGCATGCAGAGGAGATTACAGCAGGGCAATATATTTTTATTAGCTTTCCCTAGAAACACACAAGATATGGTCTTAGAAAATGAAGTTCATAATTTCTGAGATGAATATCCTCAGATTTTAACAGTACAGCCATCATTTTTAATACTCACTGGCCATTTTATTAGGTACATCTATTTAGCTGTTTGTAAGCAAATATCTAATCAGATGTCAGACATGGTCAAGATGATCTTGTGTAGGTCAAACACAGCATCAGAATGAAGAAGTAGGAGGATGTAAGTTACTTTGAAAGTGGGATAGTTCATGCCAGACAAGCTGGTTTAAGTTTTTCAATAACTGCTGAGTATTTTCACACTCAACCATCTCATGGGCTTACAGAAAATGGTGAGAAAAAGAGAAAATGTCCAGCAAGTGGCAGTTCTTTGTGGGTGAAAATTTCTTGTTGATACCAGAGGTCATAAGAGAATGACCAGACTGGTTCAGTTGACAGAAAGAAAGCAATAACTCAAATAACCTCTCATCATTTGAAGAAGAAAGGCACACTGGTGATACACCGGATACACCACAAGCCCAGCAAAATTGAACAACAATAATGGAAATAAAGTCTATTTTCATGAATCTCAATTTTTATGCTACTTTTCTATATAGTAGTAGGGTCAGCATTGAACCCAGTTCAGATTAAATTTTTTTCCCCACTGATTTGTGTACAATTTACTTTATGTAGGGTGTCATGCGGATTTGCAACATAACAAATGAGTGTAGGGATGCAAAATTCAATCATTTCAGCTCATGAAGTGTGTCAGTTCATGACAACCGATGGCATGTCTACAGTTTTTATGACGTTATCGCAGAAAGTCTAGCATGTTTTTTTCCCCCCATCATCCTTGACATGTTTCAACATAATCTTTCCCACACACAGCTTTTAAAAATGGAAAATCAAAAGAAAGAGGGCTATGTCTGTGAAATTGAAGAAAGCTTTGTGGAATCATGGCAACAGTACTAGAAATACATGTCATCAGGAAACTACCATGACTGAACAAAAAGATAAATGTTTGGTAAATGATAGCTGAGGCACTTTTGCAGCCTAGTGAATGAGTACTGGAAGTACCATGTAAACTACCAAATCAGATAATTACAGATACATTTATATTTTGTGTGCCTTCTTGATAACAGAATTTATGTCATAGACATTATTCGATAAATGATCTCAATGCAACTTGTAGTCTGACATATTTGTTACCCATGACACAAAGATTTCATCTCGACCAAATCCCAATCCCATCTGACACAGCAACTGTCGTTACAAACAAAAATCATGTAATATGAACAAGACTTTCTAATATGAAAGCATTCCTCCTCAATGCTTTGTATCAACAATTCAAGCTGCTAGTGGTGTAATGGTGTAGTATTGTCCTGGCACACACTTGGACTTTTAAAATCAATTAAATATTGTTTAAACACCACAGTCAACCTGAGTATTGTTGTTAGCCTTGCCAATCCCATTATGACTAGTTATGACTACTTCCAGCAGGTAAAAAACTATCCCACAAAGCTAAAATCATCTTAAACTGGTTTCTTGAACATGACAGTGAGCTCACTAAACTCACATGACTTCCACAGTCAAGATATTTTAATCTAGTAGAGCATTTTGAATGTGGAAAATTTTATATCGTCATTCTGGTGCCAGAATGTCATTACAGCCAGAGAATCTGCAGCAACTTTGTGATGCTGTCATGTAAATATGGACCAAAATCTTTTAAGACCAATCTAAGAACATTACATCTTTAAAAAAAATAACTTGACTGGTTGATCATTTTGAAAAGTGGTAGAAGGTGGGTTTTTCCGATGAATCATCTATTGAACTGCGTCCCAATCATCACAAATTCTGCAGAAGACTTACTGGCACCCACATGGACATGGTTACATTCAGTATAGGCGTGCGAGACATCTGCAGAGTGGATGGCAACATCAACAGCCTGAGGTATCAAGACATTTGTGCTGCCCATTACATTACAAACCACAGGAGTGGGAATTCTTCAGCAGGATAGTGCTCCTTCTCATTCTTTAGCCTCTACATTAAAGTTCCTGAAAGCTAAGAAGGTCAAGGTACTTCAGGATTGGCCAGCCCAATCACTTGACATGAACATTATTGAGCATGTCTGGGGTAAAATGAAGCAGGAAACATTGTAGATTAATCCAAACAAACTTGAAGAATACTGGAAGTCCTGCAAGTCATTCCAGATGACTTTATTAATAAGTTATTTGAGTCATTGCAGAGAAGTATGGATGCAGTCCTCCTGGCTCATGGGAGTCAGATACAATATTAATTATTTTTCCACTTCACCATGACTTTATAATCTATACTGTACATTATTTCTGTTAAGTGGCAAGACTTTTGTCTAAGCAAAGTCAGACCTTAATGTCTTAATTAATAATTGAAAATCGAGGCATGTCGTTTTAATTATGCAATACATAATTACATAATTATATTTTAATTATGTAAAATAAGCGTAATTTAGAGGCCTTTGCCTTTCATATAAGCCACTTATGACACCAAATGATCAACTAGAAGTCGAGTTATTATTTGTTGTTCCTAAAACTTGGATAGGCAACAAGACTTGTCAGATAGTGTATAGCTCAGATCATTCTATGCCATGAAGAATTAAAAAAGTCCTAAAGGCAATAGGAGGTCAAGCCGAGTGCAAGCAAAGTATATCAAATAAAATAGCCATTAAATGTAATTAAGTCTCCTGAAATAAAATGTTTTTTTATAATTTTTTAGACAGAGAAAAATATCCTGAGAAAGTCATATGTGGTACTCTGTTTACAGAAACGAGACATTAATAGCATGCATATGGATGTGATATTGGCATTACCTGCAGATAGGCATGACTGAGACTCTTATCCACACTATAGCGCTTTCTCATCTTCACTTGGAGCAGGTTATTGATGAGGTCGGTAGCTATGGAGAAACGGAGAGATCACACAAACAGAATCTGCATCGATTGAAGCTAAATGATTTACAGCAGTGGACAGAAAATCAAAGGCGGATGTAGCGACTCAACATTCAGCCTGCTTTTAACGCATCGAATTTCTTTTTGTTATGAAGTAATTTACAGGAACAGCCACACTGGTGTTCTCTATTCAACTTCTCATATGAGCAGGTTCTCAATTTTATCGTATATTTCAATGTACATCAAATGAAAAACTTGTCTTTAATTTACTGTCAAGTGTTTGTACCGTCAGGAGAGATCTGTTTCCAAGGGTTCGGCGGGTACATGAAAGCAGCATTGTGGATCTGATCATTGATGTCCTCATCCTCGTTGAAGGGGAACGTCCCGCTCAGACTGACATACATTATCACTCCGACAGACCACATGTCCAGAGAGCGATTGTAACCCTGGTTCAGGAGAACTTCGGGGGCCAAGTAAGCCGGCGTGCCAACGACAGAACGGCGGAAAGACTTTTCTCCAATGATGCGAGCAAAACCAAAGTCACAAAGTTTCACCTATAAATATTCAACGAGAGTGGGTAGCAGTGTTAAGTGACAGGAACCAACCAAGGGTAAAAAAAGAGAAGTACAACCTTGCATTAAGTAACAAAGAAATTAAGCATGCTTTTATATGTGCATCATTTCAGAGTGTTGATCAATTAAAACTGACCTGTGGGAAAGGATCCGCTGATGCCAACAGCACATTCTCAGGTTTGAGGTCGCAGTGCACTATGTTTTTGAAGTGAAGGTGCCTCAGAGCAGCCAAAATCTACAGTGAAACAAAAGATAACAGTGCAAAAATATGTTACCAATTCAAAACCAAATATTCTATAAGTTAAGTTTTTTATAAACTAATTTCGAGAGGATCATTACACTACCATCGTCGTCTGGAAGAAACCACCTTTCCTCCCCTTCCCCTCCCCTCTTTACCTAGATTGAGTGGTATGGCGACCTAATGGTTACCACTGTTGACCCACAGCAAGAACACCACATGCTCTGGTCATTGCCGGGCCAGTTGGAGTTTTTGTGTGGCGCGGGGCGGTTTGTCTCCATGCCACCCCTTGCAAGATGCTGCCCAGGGCAATCGCCCATATTGCCCGTGCTTAAATGCTCCACCCTCTCCCCTCTTGACCTGCGAACGGGACGGGGCCCTGGCCTTGTTTAAAATCATCACCTAAGCATGAACTCTTGAAAATTAAGTTTAGTATGGACCCTTTTCGTTATGGACCCTTTTCACATTTCTGGGTTTCTCAGCAGCAGAAGTCCTCATAGTTAACTTAAAGTGCAGTGAATGGGAGAGTACAACCATTTTTTTTTTCAATCTTATTTGATGAAATAATAAAAGAAAAACTCAACGATATTGTTGTCAAGACATTCAAAAAAGAAAAAAATACTTTGAGACTGAGAACGGCAGCAAGAAGAAAGAATAACGTCAAATGTACTTTCTACACATAAAAAAATATATAACTACACAAATGAACAAATATTTTTCATCTAAATATTAAGAACTTACAAGGATTTAAGATGCTGATGACTGTTAAACTTATTCCATGCAGATGTTATCATCAATCTAAAAACCTGCTCTTAAACATGAAACATGAAAAGCATGAAGCAGTGCGGTGTTAAAATGATATTGATCTATATTTACGAATCATGTACCTCATATCAACATGCTTTGTACAGTAATGGAAACACTGCACATTACACAAGCAGTATGTTTGAGTATTTGAAAATGTCAAATGATGACAGAAACTGCGACAACTAGAGTGAAGTGTCTTAACTAGCTGGCAAGGTCTGGTAATGACGATATATTCGGTAATATATGATATCAGGATTCATGATGCTAGAGCCTGTTTGTAAAGTGGTCACATGCTGCTTTCATTCAATCAATTAATCTGACCGATACTGCAAATATTCAAATAAGGATGTTAAACAAGGTTGAAGGAGCAGTTTATGAATACACAGTATTAATTATTAACCTTTGGTAAATCAAATGATCCGTGAGCAGTGTGAAATATAATACAATATAATGCAGGATTTTTTATTTGAAGTGTGAAGAGCCTTTTACTGTTTTGCCATTTTGTTATCTCTATGTGTATTTGTGTGTGCTCATTTAAGCAGAATGGATTCTGATGGGATGTTTGTGTTAATTGTTCATCATCTTGGGGGGTAGGGAGTTTTATAAGAACAAATTTAAGCAAACAGTTTGGCAAAAAACTAATGTTGTGGTCCTCTTTTCTTCCTTGTTGAGATGCATACATGGAGTAAGAACAAAAAAATATGTATGGCATGATTTGATTTTGTCCTTCAGAAATAGATCCTTATGGATTTGGTCTTTCCCTATGGAACCTGGGAAGGCACAGTCCAAAATAAGGTACTTGGGAGCATCCTAGTGTGGACCCACTACCTGTAGAAGGTGGTCAAAGGCTGGGTGCAGATTTTAAGTAATGTTCCATGTGTAATACATGCTTCATTCAATCAATTTCATGGATTTATTTATTGTTTTCAGTGTTCTGAGGGATATTTTGTGTATCCTGACCTACAGTAACCTCTGATTAACTATTACAGAGGTTACTTTAGGTTTAAGTATACAAACTATGCATCTAATTTGACTTTATTTTTAGGCTATACTGAGATACAAACAGCCATTTTACTATAAAAGGGTTATTTGAACACTTTGAACACTATGCTCTAGAGCTGCCAGTTTCAGACTGTTGAATACATTTTTTCTCACAGACTGATTGGCGTGATTATGCACTCACAATGGTATAGCGTTATAAGGGTGGTAAAATGTATATTTACATTATTATTTTAATTATTAATATTATTATTTAAGATGCAGATCAGAGAAAACTATCTATATCTACACTATTAAAGGGCTGACCCACACATAAATATTGTTTTAACATTCTTTAGGGGGGATCAAGCGTTAACTGGGGCATCAATCCACCCAAACCCTCCTGTAATTCGCACCTTGGTCAAAGGCCAGGGCCACAATGACCCAATCTTGGGACACAAAAACTGACTCTTTAGACATGGAATATCAATTTGAGGGGGAGGCACAGCTTTTGCAGGAGATTGAACAGAACTTACTAGAGTCTGGCTCATCTCCAACACAATATAAAACTCATTGAAACCTATCTGAAATTTGAAAAGTGCTAGACTCTCTTCTACTCTACAGTTGCTCATGGTAAGAGGAGGCAGTTTTGGAGGAACAGCCTCTCCAATATTAATATGAGTGATGTTCTGTTGTCAGATTTCTGTGTTTATCACAGATTATCCATAAGTGATGTTCCATAAACAAATTTCAGAAGGAGCATACACAGATGTTTCAATTCTAATACATCATTGACAATCATTCTATTATCCAATCAGCATTAGACCAAACCCCTATAAATACCAAAAGTTGTCCTACCTGCATTATCTCATGACTTTAGCATCCCTCCATCACCCTAACACCTCACCTCTTAAACATTATTTACCCGGGCAGAGCGTTCTGGGGCCGGGCTAGACACTTCACTTCACTCGAGCACCAATGTCTCTTTCTTTCCTGATAAGGGGAATAACACGAGTTGGGGTGTCTTCCCCAAGCTCAGAGCCCTCTCCCTGGACAGCATGCCAAATACGCTTTATTCTTAAAACATCTGTAAGTGTGAACTTGTGAATGAATACCTTATTTGAGGACAAGGATATCCATCAGTGCACATGCCACTAGGACATCCGAGGACAGAGGTCAATGATTGGGTTTGGTTCATTTCCTTTAATCTCTGACTCCATATTTTGGACAATTGGGTAAAGAGAGGGGAAGAGCTGTCAACTCATGACCACCTGATGGTCTCAGAGCTCAGAGAAGACATCGAAAGGCTTCTCCACATCAAGTGAAACCAGTTGAGGTGGGTCAAGACTGATGCTGTGTTTGTTTAGCCCTTTCCGTGGCTGATGCGCACCTCTCAAAAAAAAAATGTAACTATACGTCGCATTACGCATAATGCTAGCTCTGTGATTTGTCAGCTTAGTAGCTGTGATGAGTGTGGGTGGTGCCGAGAGCGGCAAGCCCGATGGAGCGAGTGTTCACAAGTATCGCTTAAAGAAGAAGAAGCTCCACATGAAAACTTTTGTTTTGTGTCTACCCTATGATTAAAATTGTCGCACATCTGCTGGTTCCTACCTCTGAATGAGCGAATTTTAGCTACTTTTACATTAAGGTAGCGTTCAGAAAAAACAAAGCATCCGCGAAGAAATTCGACACAGGGGAACATAAAAACCTACTGCCAGCTAGCATTTCGGAAATGTTATTGCAGAGCAACACAAACAGAAGTATAAATGCACGGCTATGCGCAAGGCAGGCTCTGTGTTTCATGACGATCACTCGACGCAAAAGTATAAACCAGCATTTAGGCATCTGTTTTAGACACATACATGGGGAGGTGTTTCGTGCTTGTCCCACTAATTAGAGGGCCTGAGGAAGACCCAGGAGCTGCTGGATAAAATACTATGTATTTTAGCTTGACTGGGAGCACCTTGAGATCCCCCACAGGTGCTAGAGGAAGTATCGGGAGAGAGGAAAGTTTAGGGTTAGCAATCTGAGATTGCTTCCCCCATGAACTCCATCTAGGGATGTTTATATTTCGTGATGGTTTAAAGCAGGGGTGTCAAACTCAATTTCTGGAGGGCCACAGTCCTGCAGCATTTAGGTCTATGGGAAGTCTATGGGGAGAAAAGTCCAGTGTGACTGCAACTTAAAGCACACAATTAGTTTCATCAGGTGTGTTTAAGGTGTGTAGGGTTGAAACTAAACTGTGCAGAGTTGCAGCCTTCCGGGAACTGAGCTTGACACCTGTGGCTTAAAGGAATAGTTCAGCTCAAAATTTAAAGTTGATTCATCGTTTTGAAATGGTTTACATTTTTGTTTTTCAACAATTAAAAAGTGTTCTGTAATCAAAAACTACTTTATGGCAATGAATATGTAAAAGTATGAATAATCTAATTTGATGTGAAATAGATTCCAAGCGTTCTGTGGTTGATAATGTATTAAGGTTTAGTGAAAAACAACCCTAAATTTAGTGTATTCTGTAATTAAAATCCTGACCTTGACTGTTTATCTTTGCACATGACTGCACGTTCTTAAGACTCTATTAACACCAGAGTTGAGTCTGACTCACTCAAAAACAGCACACAAGTTCTGAGAAATGAAGATACATAGAAAAGTGACCTCTGAGGAAACAAAGTCTGCTGACACAACAGCAAGCTATCTGTCAACTGTCATTCTGACAAGATGAGTTCTGTTCTGTAGATTCTCAACTCAGTGAAGGAACTAAAGTACACAAGTACTTTTTGAAAATTATTTCTAGTATTTAGTTTCATGTTTTATTACTCTTTAATTATCACAACAGTGGAAAATTAAGGGAAAGTCAGAGTGAATTCTGGTACTAACAGAGTTTCTTCAAAGAGCAGTCATGCATAAAGACAAACGGTCAAGTTCAAGATGAATAATGCATTACATTCCATTTAAACACTTGGAATATGGTATGTTCGCTACTATTATCCGGATGTGTGCGAGCAGGTTATTTTTATACATTTCTCCTTGAACCTAAAGAAAGGTATATGTCATTTAAACAACACCAACATGTGTAAATTGTGTTTTAGGAAAACCATAAACCCACTTGAAAAAAAAATACTTTATAATACACAGAGATGGGAAGTAACAACATACAAATAATTTGTTGCTGTACTTAAGTAGATTTTTCTGGTATCAGTACTTTACTCCACTGTTTATTTTTCTGACAACTTTTTACTTTTACTCTTTACATTTTTGCATAAATATCTATACTTTCTACTCCTTGCATTTTAAAATTTGGCTCGTTACTGTCGTTTTAATGTACTTTCAGTCTAATACCGTGCAAAAAAAAGTTAACAATCATGTGCTATTTTGTCAACGTATGTACAGTTAGTTGGTTACTAAAGCAATGGAATACTTTATGAATACTTTATGCACTGAGATTTATTTCCTTTTTTCCCAACAGAATTTATACAGTTTTATAGTTTTAACGTGTATTATTTACACTGTAGTCAGTGTGTGAATTATACATTGACTATAGGGGGGTCAGCTATTTTCATTAGCTTGTGTAATATATATGCATGCTTTAGTGAACCAAAATTATAAATTTATTTCAATTAGCCTACTTCTCATCTCAAAAAACTTATATAAAAGTTTTCAGTGTTTTGAGGGATAATGAGCTGATTCTATCCTATATTGTAACCTCTTATTTCAACAGACGGCTACATTAAATTTAACCAAAATGTCCATCGGGTGGTGCCAAATCTCTATCTTTGTCACTGAATTGTTCATTCAGATTCGCTCAAAATGACTCATTTATAAATGAATTGACTAATTAGGAATGACACGCTCAAAGATTTCTTGTTAACCTCATTTGTTAAGTGCTTCTTCAATGGTAATGTGTTTAAATATTTGATTTAAATAGTAATAACATAATAACAATATAATAAAGTCTATATTGTTGTTGATAATGTACAGGGAAAGGCACTTTAGTTTTACATTGGGTTATTTTAGGCTACTGTATTTAGTATGGAAGCTGTTGCTCTTAACAGCTGTAAAAGTTATGTTTTGAGTCCAGGTAATGATACATTGGGCAACTTTTTGAGCAGTGATGTTGGACAATATTGTAGAGTGGTAGTGGCTAGTTTTCAGCTGAAAATTGGCAACTGAATTTTTACCAAAAAATTAGTGATGCAAGTTATTTTCTGTAGATATATACATGATGTGGGGTGTAGTTACTGCCGTGTAACTAAAACAGGTACTGTAATGAATACTTTCTAATGAATACTTTACTTAAGTACATATTTCAGGCCATACTTTGCTTTTACTCGAGTACAAAAGTGTAGTCAGTACTTCAACTTTTACCAACCTCATTTTAAACATAAGTATCTGTACTTCTACTTGAGTAAAGGATGTGTGTACTTTTGCCATCTCTAATAATACACAAATAAGTGTTTTTGAACCATACCATAGTTAACCCTTGTGCACAGTTCAAATTTATTACCCTTTTGTTAAGTCCGGGATGAAAACGTTCACTGAATTAAACTGCTGTAAAAATGCATCAGATATTTTTTTTTCTTTTTTGCATAAATCTGTTAATCAACCTCAGTCCTGATCAAAACTACTAAATGTTTTTAAAAATGACAGGATTTTAACTTTTTGATTGTCAAATTCACAAATGATGTCGCTGATTTAGTGAAAAAAAAAAACACACAAAATGACATTTTCAATTTAAAAAGTAGTTGTGGACTGGACTAGTAACAACATTGGCTTTGATGCATTGTTAGATTTCAATTTTTTCTCCCTAATTTACTGTTGGTGGCTGTTTTTACAACATTGACTTCCATTATAACCACATTCGATGATGAATAAATACACTGTTTTTGTTTACTCCATGTTTACTCAGTAGTTCAGAGAGCTGACAAGTATAGTTTGATTTTGACGCATCAAGGTAGGCACACAAAGGTCACTTTTAGGGCGCACTCACCCTATGCTATCCGAACTGTGCACAGGCCCATTTCCCGGATCATTTGAGACGTGTGAGTGCTCTGAATTGGGCTCAGGCGTGGTTCAGTTTGCTGACCCTGGCCTGGTTGGAAGAGGTGTGCCAGAGCACGGTTCACTTGGGCTTTGGCGCGGTAAGCTTAGTGTGAGCAAAGCATGCCTGAGCCCGAAACTGAAAGCAAGACGTGACTTTTAAGGGACTGTTTCATATGGATTTATTATTCATCCTTGTTCAATGAACGCAAACTGTCATAGATTATTAAAGACGCAAATCCCTCACTGCAATACAGCTGCGCCTTTAGCAAACCTCCCAATTCCTGCAGCACAAGGACTTTATGATTGTTTGAATGTTAAAAGTGGCTAATCTGTTCGGCTAAATATTTGACTGCGTGTCACCGCATCCTAAACGACTAAAACGATATAATTAAGAAATATCCACTGTGCTGAGCGAGAGTGCTTCTTACTGAACAGCGCATCATCGATGACGTAAGAGTGCTCAGGCTTGAATGCAATGCGAGTGTGGGTCATCGGGGAGACAGGAGGAGGGGCAAGCATGCTTCGGCCCTGTTCAAGGCAACTGTACATAGTGTGAGCACGCTCTTTCACACTCACAAATACAAATACACACACTTTAATTTGCTGTTATAATCCATATAAAATCCAGAAATTAAGCTTTTTTTTTTTTTGCACAGGCCTATCTAAAGGGTTAATGATGCCAACTGATGATTAACAGTAAAAATTACAAATTTGACTTCTTCCCAACAAGGAAAACCACCAACAATAAAAAATGCATGATTACATGGTGCCATTACTTAGTATTCAAAAAATGTGGTTATAATAGAAGTTAATAGCGCAAAAATAATTACTTTTTATATCGAAAATGTCATTTTGTGTGTGTGTTTTTTTTTTTACCAAATCACTGACATCACTTATGAATTATGAGTTAAAATCCTGTAATTTTCTAAGAAATTTAGTAGTTTTGATCAGGACTGAGGTTGATTAACAGATTTATGCAAACCAAAAACAATTAAAAAGAAAATTTAGCTGATGCATTTTTACAGCAGTTTAATTTAGTGGATGCTTTCATTACTAACATAACAAAAGGATAGAGAATTTGTTTTTTGTTTTTTTTTATTATTTTTCAAAATATGTGTCAGAATAAGATTTGTCACCAAAAACCATTCCACTAGCTGAAACACAGAAAAAGTTATGGCCAAATTAAGACTCAAAATTACCTCAGAGTGGATAAAAACATCTCCAACACTACATAAGGGTTAAGTAATTGAACCAGTCTGCTATGGCAATTCTATAGTTGATCTAATGCAACAACAGCTCAGTTGCTGTAGTAAAAATGTATTTATTTATTTTCAGTTCTCTATAGGAATGGTCTCAAACTTAATTCCTGAAGGGAAGCAGCTCTGCATAGTTTAGGTCCAACCAGCTCCAACTCACACAGCTGCTTAATAGTATCTAGTAGTCTTGAACTCCTTGATTGGTTGCATCAACTGTGTTTGATTTGGGTTGAAGCAAAACTGTGCAGAGCTTCAGCACTCCAGGAAACGAGTTCGAGACCTATGCTCTATAGTATGCTGTAGCATTTATTAACAAAGAAAATGTAACACTTTACTATAGCATGCTTCAAAAACACTATATTATTTACTAGTCTATAAATTACTATAATATGAGGAAGACAACTGCTGTGCATGCTTAGACTAAACAGACTAATAGTATGCATTAATGCTTATATAATTATGTTTAGAGCTTTCAGTCTGAAAAGCTCTTAAGAAGCACTCTTTACACACTAACCACAATACAGACCTGCGTTATAAGGAACTTGGTGAGCCTCTCGGGAAGTCTTCCTTTCTCACTGGACAGAATCATCTCAAGCATATCACCATGAAGTTTCTCCATTACCACAAACACCTTCTCCGGTGTCTCAAACATGCACTCCAGATTAACTATGCCCAAATGTCGTAGGCTCTAAGAGAAGGAGAAAAGGATGCGGTTGAGTGAATCACATTGTTGCTTATTGGCATTCATGACCTCGTGTTAGGTCCCCACACAATGAGAGGCCACACAGCACGTTTAATTGTGTTAAATGTGTTCATTATCATTCGGTCAATACAATGGCACTCATTAGCAGCACAGCTCTATGCATGTGTGCAGATTTAATCGCTGATGGTTCTTAATCGCCCCCTGCTGGTCACCTGCAGTATGGCCACTTCATTCCTCAGTTGACTTTCCTGCTTGGTGGGGAAGCGAAGCTTGTCAATCACCTTCACAGCTACATCCCGGCCAGTTTTCCTGTGTTTTCCTGTGAAGATTGTGGAAATTATGAGGATTTTTGTGTGGAAATTATCTGTTCTTGTGCTGTCTAACATCATCAGTGGTGCTTGCTGTTGCTAATTTGGGGTGAGGGATATGAAGACTAAATAACCCAGGCCCAGCCAGGTGAAAGGGGAGGTTCTTTTTTTCTCAAAAACTGGACCTTTTTGCAGTTATATGCCTCATTTTCTATTTAATAGTGAGATTTAAATACTGCATTTTAAAGACATTTTATGTGCTACTTTTAAAGAAATGTGATATATATATATATATATATATATATATATATATATATATATTTTTTTTTTTTTTTTTTTTTTTTTTTTTTAAATACAATTTATTCATACAGCAATGCGGTGGCCCAGTGGGTAGCTCTCTCGCCTCACAGTAGATATATTATTTGAGAGACTTGCTTTGTTTACCAAATAAATGGATCTAATTGGATTTGGATTGTAAACATTAAATAAAAGTTAAAAAGTTTTTTTAATTTCATATATTAAGTTTTTAGTTATGATACTCCTAAAATCATTCCACATAAATCTGCAGATTTTTTTACAAAATTCGCCACAGAAATAGCAAAAAATGTCCGGAGGTTCTGTCTGGCCCTATTTATTAGGCAAATAACAAACTGGCCAGTAACAACTGTAGCCAAAATAGTATTCAAATTAATTTTAATATGCGGCTTAGCACTTTTTTTATTGGTCATTTTTTTCTTTCAAGAACAAGGACTAAAAATTAGAAACAAAGTTACTTGTAAAATGTTTTCTAAAAACAATACATTAACGAAAGATCACGTTACTTACATTAGATTGTATGTTTTCTTGCACAGATGGATGATGGACTTATGAAAAACTTATAAAAGTAAATAAAACAGTAATTGGGTTTGTCCATATTTTGACCCAAACTTGACTTGTGGGTTAGGAGAAATGTGTAAACCCTTATTTTTCTCAAACATCAGACATAAAGACTACATAAATATAAACTATTTAAAAAAAAGATGTGTTACTGCTTATTTGTAAACTACCACAGTAAGAATATAACATTTTTAAAGTATAGCAACCACAAATGATATAAAGATGAGAGACAGAAATCAGAATCATTATCACCCCTGTATTACTAGCCCCCTTTATATTTTCCCCAATTTCTGTTTAAAGGAAGAAAAAAAATTCACCACATTTCTAAGCATAATAGTTTTAATAGCTAATTTCTGAGTGATTTATATTTGTCATGATTACAGTACATAATATTTTACTAGATATTTTTCAAGATACTAGTGTTCAGTTTAAAGTGACATTTAAAGGAACTTTAAAGGCTCTGGGTTAATTAGGCAAGTCAGGGTAATTAGGCAATTCAATGTATAATGGTTTGTTTGTAGACAATCAAAAAATATATTGCTTAAGAGGGCTAAAAATATTGACCTAAAATAGTTTAAAAAAAATAAACTGCTTTTATTCTAGACAAAATAAAACAAATAAGACTTTCTTCAGAAGAAAAATATATATAGGAAATACAATGAAAAATTATTTGCTCTGTTAAACATAATTTGGGAAATATTTGTAAATAATTTTTATATAATAAAAAATGTATAATAAAAAAAAATAATTAAAAAAAAAAAAAAAAAAAAAAAAAAAAAAAAAAAAAAAAAAAAAAAAATCACAGGAAAGCAAATCATTTGACTTCAGCTGCATATGTGTGTGTACAATATATCATGCGCATACCTCCATAAACCACACCGAATTGTCCAGAGCCCAGAACCTCATCAGCAAAGATCTGGTAGAACGTTCCAATGTCCTGTTGGGTGCATCATTTTAATCATTATCAACTTAATCATAATCATCTTTGTCATTAGTATCATCACAGTATGTGATGTATCACAGCTTTAAAGGTCAAGTTCACTCACTCACCACATTCTCTTGAATCTGGCTGTTAGACACTGAGATGCTGACTGATGCCTGGCCTGAAATTAAACAGATTAATAACCTTATAAGCCTCGCTTTAGAATTTCCTTATTAAGTCTTAAGTAAAGGTCAGTGACAAACAGGGATGGCTGCTGAAATAACAAAATAAAACTTAATAAGTCAAGTTAGAAGTAAACTTTTTCGATAAATTAGAAAAAATGTTTATGTAATTTATATCCAGAACGCTGCTGCCAGGATCTGACCAGAACAAAAAAAATCAGAGCACATCACACCCTTGACCTCGGGTCTTTAAAACTGGCTCCAGTTACATTCAGAATAGATTTTTAAGTATTATTACTTGTCTATAAATCACTAAATGGCCTATAGGACCTCAATACATTACAGATATGCTCACTGAATACATTGGATGAACTCAATTTAATTGAGGGAAGGATTTCTATCCAATAAATTTGTTTAGGCACCTACGAAAAGAAAACATGATGTTATCAATAAAAGTTTACATATGTATTTTTATTTAACTTAACTCAAAGGTCTGATAATATCATGTAAGTCTATTGTGTGTCGTACATTTCGAAGTCTTCTTGAGTTACATATACAGTTGATTGAGACTGATCTCAAAATTAATTTAGGATGAGTTATTGCTCACTGAGCAAACAAACAATCAAAAACTGCATTTTTGCCAATTAAGCTGCCAACACTCATAGCATGGGGTGCTTCTATATAGGTGGTAATCTCAAATCTCAAAGCATTACATTGAAAATCTTCTTAGAATCTTCTACATGAAGATTCTAAGTCTTTCTATTAACTTTAAACACATAAGATTACTTTCATTGTCCAACAGTTCCCTCTCCAAATTCAATCCCAAGCAAAAGCAAACGTAAACACCCTAACCAGGTAGTTGGACACAAAAATGCTTAAGTTAATGGTTCCATACTTTTTTAACCACTAGTTAAAAATTTAATGGTTTAGCAAATTTAGAGTTGGACCAAACATAAAATAAATAATTGGCCAAAGAATTTCCAACAATTGTTTGTTTCAGCTCATTTTTATCAGGTAGTTTGAACAAGATGCAGTTTTTTGAGTGTACAAACTTAACATATCACTCAGATCTTTAGGATCAAATAAAATAGAAATTCCAATTCAAAGCAGGGTGAATCTGCCTTCAGCTACTACGCCCCTCGCCGTTGAAATCAGCATCCAGAAATGATCAGATGTCCTCCAACATTAGGCATATTCCAATCAAGACTGAAAACACATCTGTTTAGCTGTGCTTTTGCTGAATGGGCACTGTGCTACGTCCGACAGATCGCAATATTATGTCTTTCTTATATTTTTCATTCCTTTAAAACGGTTTAACACGGTTTAATCTGTTTTTAATACTTTTTATTCTTTGTTGTTTTTATTTCCTTGTTTCTTTTATTCTTGTTTATGTAAAGCACTTTGAATTACTATTGTGTATGAAATGTGCTACATAAACTTACCTAGCCTTGAATTTATATAATTATATAATTCTTCAATAAATTTTTTTAATAAATACATTTTTCAAATTAATCTGAAAAATTTTATGAAATGTAATTATCAAAATAAAAAAATGCATTTAATACGGTTATTCATGTGGCATAAATAACAAAAAAGAGTCATTAACAATATCAGATTTTAAAAAAGTAAATCTAAATGAAATAATTAATTAATTAAAATTTTTTCGTTTTTCATTTTAAAAGTAAATAAACACACTGGAGACTGAACCCATGAGTTTCCATGTTGTTGCTATCAGATAAAGCTGTGGTTGAAAGTTAACGAGAATTATTTATGTTATTTATTAAATTTCCCAATAATTGTTATTTTAATTAACGTCTACCCCTACCCTAAACCTAAACCCAACTCTCACAGTGATGTAAAAACAGTCATTGTACCAAGTACTATTTATGTTATTTATTAAATTACCCAATAAATTGTATTTAATTAAGGTCTACCCTCAGCCCAACGCTAAACCCCAACCATCACAGTACTCTAAAAATATAAATTATTGTTATACAGTGTCACAAAATGATGTTATATTGATGTGCGTATCCGCAGCTGTATCCTATCTAGACTTTACTGAGGTTTCTACAGGGCTATTTTCTATTATTTAATTTCCTGTCAGATGGTGTCCTGCATTACGCCATAATGAAAAAATATTGAGAAATTCAGATATTAAAATCATAAAGCTGTTTTAAAATCCAACAAGACATAGCAAGTATTGAAGCTATGTTTCCAAATGGATAAACTCGATAACCAGAACTAAAATCCAATCACCTCATAATAAAATTACCTTTCATTCAGTAAAGAAAACATTTTTATGATTACCCGTATAGTTTGTGGGAATTGTGTTATGTGCAGTTCACAGTATCTCATCTTCTTCCAGAATCAGTCTCACTTACGGTGAGGTGGTGGGCCTTCAGCTGGAGGATTATCTTGGAAAATAATTGGCATGAGGGCCTGGCGTATAGCCGTCTCCCATCCTTGCGACTTCTCGTCCCACTCCGCTATTAGGCACAACGCTGCTGGGAGAGACGGGCAGGCCGGATATGCTGGATGATGAGGACGAGGTGATGTTGGGGTCCTCGCCAACAAAGTAGATCATGGTACCCGTCATAATCTCAAAGCAATGCGGGCTGGTGCCAGCAGGGACGAGAGAGAAATCACCCGCCGACCGCACTTCCAGGATTTCCGAGAGAGGGATTTCCTGTGGAGGGAGACAAGAGCCAAATTAGACCCTCCATCATTCAGAGGTTAATTTCACAGCGGGATCTGATAATTAAGTTAACCAGGTAATTCGACATGTGAAGTCACCTTAATGGACAAATAGCTCATGAAAGCCATTCGTAATGCATTATTTCATGAACCCAGAGAATTCACGCTTCATTTGTCACTGTAAATATATTACGCATAATAAAACAAGGCACTTCCACACACATCATACTGCCTAGTAGTTTATGTGCAGTTTAACTCACAGTTCTGTCACAAGTCCCCTGTTATGCTTTTTTGGATATTATGTTTCATGATGTGTTAAACACAGACTGGGCCCAAAATGCAGGCCCCCCAAAAACGAAGGGTTGTTCATTTCATTCATTTACTTAAAGATTAACTGATGCTTGTTAGATGATCATTAACTGAATAAAAAGAAAAAAATACCACTAAAATCCATTCAATCCTATATATGAAATATGTTTTACTTAAATAATTCATACAGTAACAAACATAAGAACTGCGTGACAAACTCTGTGACAATATACTTGGGAATGCATTCCTAAAGTATAGAGCAGGAAAAAAAGGCAATGCAGGTTCAGTAAATTCACTCTTATGTCAAAGAATCTGTTACTTATTTTACCTTTATTGTGAAATAACAGAACATAAACACAAGAGGCTGAACATAAACAAAAGGGCTAATTTTTAAAAATTTCACCTTTATTATGATATTGGACCATGGAGATTTCAGAAAGGAAATCATTAGGAGCAGAGAGAGGGAAAGGATCGGTAAAGGACCCCGAACTGGGAATCGAACGTGGGTCGCTGAGAGCATTTCAGTGCTATATGTCAGCACACAGTACTACTAGGCTATTGGCGCAGATGAAAAAGGCTAATTTTAAAAGAAATTTTGTAGGCACTTGGAGGTTTTTGCATCTTAACTCTACAAATTTACACCATTACAAAAAAGTGAAATACTACGAGTTTTCAGCCATTGTGAAAATGCTTGAAGAAAGGGACATTATGGACATTTTTAAAGATAACATGCTAATTTGATTCTTGAAGCTTTTTATTGGTATTTAACTTTTTTTATGTAAAAAAATAATAATAATAGGCATGATTTCATTGTATTCATTCATTCATTTTCCTTCGGCTTAGTCCCTTTATTTATCAGGGGTTGCCACAGCAGAATGAACCGCCAACACCGGGGAGAACATGCAAACTCCACACAGAATTGCCAACTGTCCCAGCCGGGCCTTGAACCAGCAACCTTCTTGCTGTGAGGAGATCATTCTACCCACTGCACCACTGTGTTCATTGTATTCTCATTTGTAAAAAATAAAAAGATAAAAAATGTAATACCACTCAATTATTTTAATGCTAAACTATAGTTTATGACACTGTCCAATCTGTTTTGATTATGCAGTAAGGGGGTCTGCCTTCACTCTAACAGGGGAATATGCAGTTTGTGTTTCGCCCCCGAATGAAACAATGTAAACGTGAAAGGTCTACAGAGCTCATAAAGATCAAAGGGTACAACAAATTAAGCAACTGTCTACTAAAAAAAAGAATTATGTCATCAGCAATTATATTTTCTCTTTCATGATTGTTTCTCATAAATTCATCATAAATGTGCATTATGCCAGCCTTTGGTCTTCATTGGAGAGCTACATCCTTCTTTGACTCTCAAACACTTCATCATTTCAAGAAGAACTGTTTATTGTTACGACATTATATTTTATATTAATATTTAATCTAAATATCTGATTGGCCACTGCATTCAACAGAAATTTTTTGTGATTGGTGGTGAATCTCAGATCTGCAAATTAAAACTCTGCATTTCCTTTTCACATTTGACTTCACTCATTCTACAAATATAAGGAAGAAAACATTTCTGGATATTGAAATGAATTGACTTTTTTATTATATTTTTATTTGTTTGTTTGTGGGCAGAATGATGGCTAAGTGCATAGGACTGTCGCCTCACAGCAAGAAGGTCACTGGTTCGAGTCGCGGCTGGGCCACTTGGCATTTCTGTGTGGATTTTATATGTTCTCCCATGTTCATGTGGGTTTCAGTCCAAAGACATGCGCTATAAGTGAATTGGGTAAACAAAATTGGCCATAGCATGTGTGAATGCGAGAGTGTATGGGTGTTTCCCAGTACTAGTTTGTTTGAAGGGCATTCGCTGCATAAAACATATGCAGCAATAGTTGGTGGGCTATTTCGCCCTGGCGACCGCCGACAAATATGGGACTAAGCTTTGTTTGTTTATCATAATTAATTATTGACTATTTTATTATTATTTTTGTTGGTGGTAGATGTGAAGAGCTTTTACAACTTGTTAAAATTAGAAGTTA